>NW_024070194.1:47188751-47285711 GCF_014754425.2 Oryx dammah
TGTGCGTGTGTGTGTGTGTACGTGTGTGTGTGCACGTGTGTGTGTGTACATGTGTGTGTGCGCGTGTGTGTGCGTGTGTGTGCGTGTGTGCGTGCGTGTGTGTGTGCCTGTGTGCGTGTGTGTGTGTGCGTGTGTGTGTGTGTGTGTGCGTGTGTGTGCGTGTGTGTGTGTGCGCGCACGCGCGTGTGTGTGCGTGTGTGTATGGGGGTCAAGGTAAGGAGTCTCCCATAAATGCACAATGTCATCTGCACTGCTGTCACTGTAGTTAGGTGGTTTCCCCCCTAACCTCCTCTGAACTAGTTTCCATGCCTGTTCCTCCACTGAAAATGCTTGTCAACGTCACCAGTGACCTCCTTATTGCCAAACCCAATGAGTCTCTGACTTCAAAGTTCTCTACTTCCCAGTAACTTTTGACTTAGCTGACCACTATCCTATTTTGAAACTCTTCTCTCGGTTCTATGATATCTTTGTCTCACTCTACTTTTTTTTTTTTTTTTACCTTTTAGGTCTCATTAGCTAAGTTCTTCTCTGTGTGTGTGTGTGTGTGTGAGTCAATAAGTCCTATCCGATTCTTTGCAACCCCATGGACTATAGCCCTCCAGGCTCCTCTGTCCATGGAATTCTCCAGGCAAGACTACTGGAGTGGGTTGCCATTTCCTTCTCCAGGGGATCTTCCTGACCCTGGGATTGAACCCAGGTCTCCTGCATTGCAGGCAGATTCTTTACCATCTGCACTATAGGGAAGTCCCTAAATTCTTGACTCAATCATTAAAACTTGATTCTCCTCAAAACTTGGTTCTGGGTCTTCTTCTCTTCAATACCTAAATATTTTTATCCACTGCAATATCTTCACTCACATTATACACGTCACAATTTCTAAATTCGTATCTTCAGTTACATCTCTCTTCCGAGCCTCAAAGTCACACATCCAACCACACACGTGGCACCTGCCACCTGGTGTCTTCACAGATACCTCCAGGTCCATGCATCCAAAACAGGACTTCTGATTGTCACCTCACAGCTCCAGGGTTCTTCTCCAGTCCCACTCTTGGCTCTCCCCCATAACAACAAATGGTAATGCCTTCATCTAGGAACCAGAGTTAGAAATCTAGAAGTCATCCTTGACTCTCCTCTTGCTCATCTCTTGCCTCCAGATCAATCTTTCAGAAATTCTACCTCCAGCTATACTTCAGCTCCAAGATCTCCTTCTTCTGCATCTGCTATCCTAGGTGTCCACTGTGATGCAGGTGTGAGAGAAGAACCGTGGACAAGATCAGGTTTCTTAATCTCAGATATGTGACCCTAGAAGAGTGAGAAAGCTTCTCTCTCCCAGCATTAACGTAAGAAACCCCAGAGAAAGGGCCAGGTTTGGGTCATTTGCCAATCATTTTGACCAGGGAGGTGTGATGTTGTGGTTTTTCAGGCCTGGCTTCTGTGTCTAACCCTGTGGCCAGGAATCCAAGGAATGTGATTAGAATCCCTGGAGACACATGGAGGAGAAACAGCCATTTCCCAAAAGGATGGTGGTGCTATTATCAGAAGAAGACGAAGGTGACACCGTGAAGAGTTGGGGCGAGTAGTCTAGACCTCCACCTGCCTTGTTAGTGCTTTGCTGTCCTGTGTCCCAGAGGGACCAGAGCGCTGGGTGTACTTGACTCCTAAATGGCTTGGCGTCATCGTAATGCCGATGAGCTTTGAGGATTTCCTGGAATGGTGTTGTGTAGTGCTTATAAGTCAGATGGAGCCTTTAGGACTTTGAAAACACTATGAGACTCTGTTGAGTGGGTGGGTCAGGTAATGAGCAGAAGCTGTCTACTTCTGAGTTCTTTCTCAGTCTCTTAGGATACTTTCAGCTGAGTTCCCCAGATTGGCAGAATACACTAATGTCCATTCTACTCTCTGAACTGTGATGTACAATTATACACATGAGAAAATCTACACTTGAAGAGCTAAACAGTTAAGACCTATATAAAAAGAGGTCACACTAGTTTTATTCCATCTCAAGCCCACCTCCAAACACCCTCAGTAATTCAGATTAATCTAATTCACTAAAATGTGTGAGTTGAACATTTTTAGAATTAAAAAGTGCAACTGGAATTTTGATTTCCCAAAACAGAAACCAGTTAAGAGAAGCCTCCCAGGGTCAGAGAACAATTCTAATCATTCATGTTATTCTACTGAATGACCAGCAGAGGGCGAACAAGATGACAAATAAAACCAGAGGCTTGGCTAAGGGTGAGGAGTGGCTTTTCTTCAAGATCACACAGAACCAACTTGCAAACATGATCCCTAACTTAGGGAGTGAGAAAAGAGCGAATACTATGCTGACTTAACCTTGGCATTTTCAAGTTGTTTCTAGAAGATCTTAATCTGTGATAAAGATGAAATCCCTGCAGCCAGGACCCACTCAAATCACAGTCTCCCAGAGACAAATTGGGGGAAGATGTGCCACGTGGAGAAAGCCAACATATTTTTATTCTAATGATAGGACTTTGCAGGCTTGTAGCAACTAGAACCTAACCTCCCCGAATACTTAAGTAATCACAAGGTCCTTAGGTTTGAAGGGGAAAGAACTGATTTTCATATACCCTAAGTTTCCAACTGAAGTCATACAGAAGCATTATGGGAAGAAGAGACAAGATTTCATAAATCTTGATGCTAGATAAAGGTGTGAACGTTCTATTAAAAATTTGAATATATAATATATGGTCTCTGCTCTGTTTGGTTGCCTTGGAGGTCTTTTGGGTAAAGTATTTGTTATACCGTAATTCAATGTGTCAAAGATCAGTTATAGTCACCCACTAGATGAGAAATTTTATTATAAAATCCAGTTTGGGGACTTCCCTAGTGGTCCAGTGGTTAAGAATCCACTTGTCAATGCAGGGATCACAGGTTTGATCCCCAGTCCAGGAAGATCCCACGTGCTGTGGAGGAACCAAGCCCAAGCGCCACGGCTACTTCAGTTCTTGCTCTAAGAGCCCATTCTCCACAACAAAAGAAGACACCACAGTGAGAAGGCTGAGCAAAGCAATGGAGAGTAACCTCCACTTGCCCCAGCTAGAGAAAGCCCGCTCAGCAACGACAACCCAGTGCAGCCAAAGCTAAGTCAATAAATGAGAGTGTGTGTAAGTCCAGTCTCACTCGACTCTTCGTGACCCCATGGACTATAGCCCGCCAGGCTCTTCTGTCCATGGGGTTTCCCAGGCAAGATTACTGGAGTGGGTTGCCATTTCCTTCTCCAGGGAATCTTCCCGACCCAGGGATCAAACACATGTCTAAGAACTGCTAAATGCTAAAAATATAGTTTTTAAAATATATAGATAAATAAATAAAACTCAGTTTGGGCAAAAGCGTGGGGGAAATAGATCAGCATGTATACACGGTTGGCTGGAGTGTAAATTGGTACAACTTTTGGAAAGCATTTAGGCAAACCTCCCTCTGTGTGAACAGCCTACATAACCCTTCATTCTCACTTCTGTAAAAACACTAGTAAGTGTTCAAAAATATATGTATGAGAACGTTGATCGTCACAGTCCTTGTACCAGTACACTTTAGAAAGAGCTTGCTGCTGCTGCTAAGTTGCTTCAGTTGTTTCCGACTCTGTGTGACCCCATGGACTGCAGCCTACCAGGCTCCTCTGTCCATTAGAAAGAGCTCACGGCTCCGTTAATGAATGGAAGAGGCGTCGGATATGGGGCACGTGCTGTGTGGGTCTTCATGTTTCCTTTAATCCTCACTGAAACATTTTGTTACAACACAGTTTGCATTAGTTCCCGTTCTTATTCCCTGCAGTCTAACTGCTCTTCTTGCTCTGCTGTTGGAAAAATAATAAGAAAAGTGTGTATTTACTGATGTGAAAAAATATCTATAACACACTGTTAAGACTTTTAAAAGTCAGCTGTTGAATATGTATGAATAGTATAATCACATAAAAACGACACGACAATCTATTGATAGAACGTGTTACGTTGTTAGACACGGTTTCCTCTGGGGAGGGGACTGAAGGATAAAAGTGAAAGGTAAGCAGGTTTGCCTTTTGCTGCATGCAGGTGCGTGCTTTTTATGTATACAAACACAAATTTCTGCTATAGAGATTTTTAAATACCGAAGCAAAAGCTTACTTATCTAGCTCCTCCACCTGGGACATCTAAGCCAGCTCTGTCGTGAGGGGGCCATAAAGAAGTCACATAGAAGGTTAGGTCTGAAAGATCAAAGAAAGCCAAGCTATGGAGCTGCAGTGGATCAACTGAAATTTTTTAGTGACTCTTCATACCTGGATTTGAACCAGCAATATAGATTAACTGATTGACCTGACAATCCTTGGACTCAACTAATTTTATATCAGATGCTGATTCTAAACCAGATAGCTGAGAAGAGGGGATCCACACGTAATTGCTGAAATATGCAAGCAGTATAATCTCAACCTAATTGACTAAACCATGCAACCCATGGTTTGATTTCTAAGTAGCACTGGGATTTCTTAATTAATATAAAAGTGAAAGAAATATTATACATTCATAATTAATGTGGCCATTGTGATGATGACAATTGCCATTTGAAAAATTGTCTTTGAAAGACAAATACCATATGATATCATTTATATGTGTAATCTGAATATGATGCAAATGAACCTATCTACAAAACAAAAACAGACCCACAGACATAGAGAGTGGATAAACAACAAGGTCCCAATGTATGACACAGGAACTATATTCAATATCCTATGATAAACCATAATGGAAAAGAATATTTTAAAAAAGAAAAATGTATATATGTGTATAACTGGGTCATTTTAGTGTACAGCAGTAACTAACACAACATTGTAAATCAACTATACTTCAACTTCTAAAAATTGATGGGAAAAGATTATTTAAAATCTTTTAAAAAAGAAGAAAGATTCTCTTTGTTAAGCATGAAAGATGGCGGCTTTTGTAAGCTGACCAGTTGTGATCCATCCTTGGCCCATGAAAGGGATCATTCTCAGGAGAAGGTCTAGTTGGCTCTCCTGATGGGCAGCCCTCAAGATAGCTCTTATTTCTGCTTACATGGGACCCATAAAAGTATTTCTTTTTCTATATACTCACCTTCTACCTTGCATCCTCATCCTGGCTTTCAATTGACATGTTCCTCCAATCTGGCTTTATTTTGCCTCAGCCTCTCCCCAAATCAAATCTCATAACAAATCATAGAGGTGTGGCAAAGAAACCAACATTACTGGGCCTGTGCTGTGTGCCAAGTACTAGACGAGGTGCTTGCCATGTTTGTCACTTAGTTCTAATGACACTTGAAGACAGGCCCTAGGGGACTTCCCTGGTGGTCCAGTGGCTAAGACTCCATGATCTCAATACAGGGGGCCCCGGTTTGATTCCTGGTTAAGGAAATAGATCTCACATGCTGCAACTATGACCCAGCATAGCCAAATAAATAAATACATTAATAATAAAAAAAGATAAGTTGTAGGACACCCCCTCTCCCAGTGAAAGAATAGATTCAGAAAAGCTGAAAGCTAGCCTTGGATCATGCAACTTGTTGGTGACCCAGCTGGGGTTTGGCCCTGGGTCTGCTGACCTCCAAAGTTGACACCCTTACAATAATCCATACTTCACTCAAATACGTATTTATATTTCTTGTGTTTATATCACTGGCTGTCAGATCTTTCTGGAGCAAATGGTTAGCATTTACAGAGTCATGAGATCCTGTGAATGTTAATCCAACCCCACTGCATCTTCCCCAGCTTCCCTCCAAACAGAAAGCTGAAAACTTTTCTGAACTGGAGGACTTTCCAATACAAAGAACACAGGTCTGATCTGTCCAGTAAAAGAGCATTTGTGTCATGGGATGAATTCTAACGCAAGGATGTTAGAGGAAGAGTGGAGGTGCCATGGTGGCTGAAGAGGAGGGCGCAGGTCACTAACATCTCAGCCTTCCTCCGGAAGGTTAGCGTGGTAACTAACCTTCTGGAAACTCTCGCTTTGGTCAATCTTCCACTTCCTTGGAATGTGAAAGATTTTCAACCTGCTGGTGGAACTCTTTCCCAGAAAAGGAAGACCACCAACACATTCTCAACCAGGGTGTGATCGTGTAAGCAGGAGGCAAGCAGTGTTTTGAGGCTGGTGATATTGTGACACTCACATGGCTAGATTTGCTGGAGATCAGCCCTGAAGTCCAAGAAAAGATTAAGTATACCAGGAGTGTTACAGACATGCTTAATGGAAAGAGGTAGAGCTCTTTAAAATATCAACTCACAGTAAAATCGCCTTGCTTTTCAAGATCTGGATTTAACACGACTTCATTCAACCACCCATACCAGACTGTTGTTTGCAGCTTTGGTTTTACTGATGAGTTCAAGGATCCCCAGTTTTCTGCTGGGATGTAACCTTGACCAAGAACTCACAGTAATGAGGGGTGAAGAGACTAGATTTTTCTTTACTGCAAGACAACATTTTTTTCTTTTCCTTAAAAATAACTTCTATTGTCTTCACTGTTGTTCTTAATCTGGAGATGATGCACGTCCATTGAGAAGAATTTGAAAACTTCAAAGAGAATGAAGGCAAATAAAAAAAATCACAGCGCCACTACCCACAAATGGCCAATCAGCATTTTGGTGTCATCCTCCAAGGTCAATGTCTGTATAAATATACTCATAGGCTTGAGGCTTGCTTTTAAAAATCTGGGTTATACCGAGCCTACTATTTTACTAGTAGCCTTTTTCACCTACTTTGTTTTGAAAGGTTTCTTATGTTATTAACTACTCTCTTCAAATATTAAAATAATTGATTAATAAAAATGGAGAAATAACACAAAATGTTTCCTTTTATGATGCAAACATCACTCATACAGGCATGAGTCTTTTCTAGGCAGCATCTCCAGACCCAACCGTCCTGAGCACCGTGATCTTACTTGCAAGTCTGAACGTAACTGAGCTGTGTCCTGTGTCAGCAGCCTCAGGTCCAAGAGTAGGGCAAATCTCTCTCAATGGTCTAATCATATTTCTCTGAAAGCACACCTCCCCAGGTGAAATTTTTTTCTCCTCTTCAGGGGCCTTCTCTCCCACGATGATGCAAAGAACGCGAAGAATAGCTTCAGGCAGGTGATCTTAACTACCACTGCCTCAGGTAATGATAAGTGGAAAGCTGTGCATTGGACAAGGATTGGCACCTGTGGTAATAAACCCAACATTTCAGCTGCTGAACCCAACACAAGCTTATTTCTTATTCACTTGGGGGTTCAAAGGTGTCTTCCTTGTTGGGGGCCAGCTGATGGAGAGCAGCTGTCTTTGGTCAGCTCTCAAGGTGACTTTGACATCCAGCCATCAGAAGGGGAAACGCTCTCCAGGGAGACCCCCATGGGTCCTCCCCAGCATCCCACTGGTCAGAAGTCATGCCATGTTCCCCCTCGCCACCGAGGAGGCTGGGAGCTGCAGGCGGACTGTCCTCTAGAGGGAGGAAAACAGGATTTGGTGAGCACTGTTGGTCTTTGCCACCTGCTCCTCTTGGCACCAAATGCTCATTGGCAGCCTCCTTCCTACACCATAGAACACACCCTCCCGTCCCTCTCAGTGGAAAGTGCCATCCGGCTCCTGCATAAGCCCGCACTCCAGAGCCTTCTCTGATGCACGATTTTCTCCCTCAGGTTTGGGAGGGGCTCCTTGTGATCTGGGGCAGGGGGGAGGCATGAACTAAAATCAAATAATCCCACTTCCATCCCTCCAAATACACACTCAGCATATGGTGATAGAGCAGGGTCATGTCAGCCAGCATAAAAGCTCCCTTTGGAAATGGGCAGGATGACAGACACCTACCAGTGACAGATTCGCAGCCATGATGACCTGCAGGGGACAAGACACCTGCCGTGATGGAGGAGGAAGCTCCCGGGGGAGACCCGGGCCTGCCAGCTGGGAGGAGCTCCCTTGCTCCTTGGTCTCCACCTGGAGTGGGCACAGGGGTGTGTGTCTCCTTCAGAGCTTGCAGCAGTGAAGCTTTTCCACTCCTGGCCAGCCAAGGGTTGTTTTGAAAGAACAAGGCTCTTTTCAGGTGAGGGTCTTAGTGTCTTTGAATACATAATTTCCTCAGAAAACAGAGCAGACCTCTGGTCTAGTTCTTGCTCAAGACTCAATTCTCAAGATTCTTCATGCTTCCTATGTCCATGTCATCTCCAACCCTGCCCCCTGCCTAAAAGGGGTTACCCTGATGCTATGAAATAGCAGCTGAATCTTCAGAGCAGGGTCGAGTCGCTCTGTTCAGTTACGGAATCTCAGGGCCTTTGTCTCTCCAAATCCTTTCCCATCTTATTTTCTGCTGTTGGGGTCCAGAGGCAGCTGGCTTTTCAATTGATATCTTCCTTTTTTTGTCATCAAAGCTTTATTGACCTTCACCCTCAATGTTCAAATTCCCTTGACTATAGTGTCTTCTTCATTCTTGTGTCACATAGACCAGTGCTCTTGAATGGGATGTCTTTCTACAATTTTCATTAATTTAGCCAAAATACTTGGAGCAACCACCCTGTGCCAAGTACTGGACACAAAGATAAACACAATGCAGTAGGTGATTCTGGAAGGCCTAAGAACATACGGTTATCCAAAAAGGACTGAGTGAGAGCCCAGGCAAGGGAACACAGGGAAGGTCAGGGAAAGCTTCCTGGAGGATATGATGTTGAAGTTAAGTTGAAGATTGAGTCAAAGTTTTCCAGAGGTTCACAGAGGCAAAGGATTTGTCATACTAAATGAACAGTGAGTACAAAGAGCATGCGTGCATGCTCAGTCACTTCAGTCATATCAAATTCTTTGCAACCGCATGGACTATAACCCTCCAGGCTCCTCTGTCTATGAGATTTTCCAGGCAAGAATACTGGAGTGGGTTGCCATGCCCTCCTCCAGGGCATCTTCCTGACCCAGGGATCAAACCAGTGTCTCCTGTATCTCCAGCACAGCAGACTCTTTACCATTGAGCCATCTGGAAAGCCCCATGTACAAGGTAGCTTCAGCTTATTACAGACAGCTTTTCTCTCCCTAGGAAATTGCTTAAAGCTCACATTTTAAGTACTGAGTGTCTATAAATTATCCTTTGACAGGCAGGCTACTGGATTGCACACATGCTCCATCACATCTGCCTCTTTGCAACCCCATGGACTGTAGCTCGCCAGGCTCCTCTGTCCATGGGATTCTCCAGGCAAGAATACTGGAGTAGGTGGTCATTTCCTTCTCCGGGACATAGTCCTGACCCAGGGATCGAGCCTGTGTCTCCAGCATTGGCAGGTGCATTCTTTACCACTGAGCCACCAGGGAAGATTGGTCGTGTCTAATACCCTGAAACCTTTCTTCAACCCACGCTCTTTCGGGCAGGCATCATCAGTTAAGTTCAGCTCAGTCGCTCAGTCATGTCTGACTCTTTGTGACCCCATGGACTGCAGCATGCCAGGCCTCCCTGTCCATCACCAACTCCTGAAGTTTACTCAAACTCATGTCCATTGAGTCGGTGATGCCATCCAACCACCTCATCCTCTATCGCAGGCATCAAAGAGTGTACTTAGAGATTCTGGCAGGGAGCACAGACATGAATGCACCCTTGATGGAGAAATGTCTTCCTCTGCTCCATCAGGCAGGCTGTGTGAGGAAGGAAGCGTGTTGTTGTCGCCAAAATCTTGACTCTCTGTGCACTGATGCTGAAAAGAAATACAGAGACAGAGTTTGGGAATAAAGAGAAAGAGTAGTTTTATTCTTCAACAAGCAAAGAGGGAACACAGCAGTTTAGTGCCTCAAGAACAGTGCCCCCCATCCCTGGAGAAAGGGACAGGTCTTATAGTCAGGGCTCATAGTTCTGGGGTAGAAGATAAGGCTCAGAGTAGGGATGGCTTGCATTCTTCTTTCTTCTGCAAGATTTCAAAATGGCCACAGCTGGCATCAGGCAACTCGGTAACTGGGGCTGGTCTTTTCCAAAGTTATCTGCCTGTGGCCTTCTTTCTGAAATGAAGAATGCTACGAGGGAGTGGGGCAGGGGGGAAGAATGCCAGGTGCAGGATAGAATTCACACAGAATCAGAGAGTGATTAACAAATCAACTTTCTGAAGGACAAGTCTAGTTATGTGTGCCATAGATGAGAAACAGCTAAAGTAAAACCAGGATTGCTTCACTCTTACAGGCCTATTCTTGGGGGGTTTTATAGCCATTTTCTCTTTCGTTTGTTTCTCTTGCATGTTAGCAGAAAAAAAAAAAAACCCATTTTCCATTTCTGTTGTAACACTGTGGGGACACGGAAAGCATCCCCACACCCGTCAGCAGGACCAACCCTGGCCGTCAGCAGAGAGATGGACGCTAAGACCATGTCGACCTCCTCCCCAGGTCCCCTCTCTGGCTCTAGCTGTCTCCACTCTTCATGGCACAAAAGTTGAGGAGGTATGTCTTCTAGAATATTCTGCAAAATGCCTGCTGCCCAGGAAGTCACGTCTCATGCCGAGTTAGCCATCTCTCTCCTCTGTGGAAGACCTCGTGGCCCACATCTGTGTCCCTATCCTGTTGTGGCCGTGAGATGGACCCTGCAGGTTAAGGACGCTCTCAGTGTTTCCCCCTCCTGCTAGTGTTGGCTGAGGTCTGACTCTTGAGCTTTCACTTGTGAATGTTGCCATTGCACATCACCCCATATATTTTTGCATTAATAAAAAATATATATTTATTTATTTTGGGCTGTGCTGGTCTCTTGCTGTGAGCAGGCTTTCTCTAGTTGCAGCAAGTGGGAGCTATTCTTTGTTGTGATGTGCAGGCTTGGTAGTCGTGGTTCACGGGTTTATTTGCTCTGTGGCATGTGGGATCTTCCAGGACCAGGGATCGAGCCGGTGGCCCCTGTGTTGCAAGGCAGATTCTTAGCCACTGGGCCACCAGGAAAGCCCCTCTGCATATTGTTTAATTGAAAAGGGGGAAAACTAGAAGGTCGATGCTCACCTAGCATTACGAAGGTATTTTATTCACTTTTCAACTGATCTGAATAAATTCTTAAAAGAAAGTAAATTACTGAGCTGAAACATTTGGATACCAGGGACAGAGTCTAAGTTACCTCAGGAAAGGGAGATTAAGGACAGGTCCCAGACTATGGGGGCTCAGGGACAGTCTCAGGAGGGGGATGGAGGAGGGCCCCCTCAGCTTCCAAAATCAATGCGCCATTCCCTGTTTCAAATTCCCAGGAGAGAAACTAGGTCAGCGCAATTCACTTTTTCCACCAGGCCACCAGATTGCAGGTTTCAGGCCTGTCCGGTCAGGTACCCTCCCCTGGATAATTAGCTGTGGCCCTGGGGAGGGAGTGCCAAACGCCCCCTCTCTCCACACACACAAGGGGAGTGGGGGTGTGAGCCAGCCCCAAACATACTTGATGTACCATGAGACCAAAGGCGGCCATTAAGAGCTGTACTTTGGACCCAGAGTGCCTGCTTCCAATGTTGGCTTCACCCCTTCCTAGCTGTGTGACCTCAAGCAAGTTACTCAGTCTCTCTGTTCCTCCATTTTTTTAATCCTTAAAATAGGACATATGAACAGTACATCCTCATGGGACTGTGGTAAGGACTAAATGAAATGAGAACTCCTAAGATTGTACCCTGATGGACGGGGTGACCAGCAGGGACGGTTAGTGCCGTGAGGAACTCTGGGGGTGGAGCCAGCTGCCAGGTGGCGGGCTCATGGCCCTGGACCTTCTGCATCAGGCAAAGGGTGACTGTTCCCTTTGCGACACACACTTGCTCCGGATTTGGGTGTGGCTCCCCTGCTGTCGTCAGGCTTTCGCCAGCACTCTCTCTATAGACTTGCTGGACGGCTTATGTTCTCCCCCACGACATGTCTTCTGACCACGGAACCCACTTTACAGAGAAAATGCAGGCCGTGGACTTACGCCCACGAGACTCTCTAACCTTATTAGGTATCCCAACACCAGAAGCAGGCAGCTCAGGAGAAGGGAGGGATGGTCTGTTGGCAGCCAATCCTACGCCAGCTGGAGAAACACCGTGCAGGGATGCAGCATATGCTCTCCCCAGCATTGCTGGTTCTCCCTTAGGGATACTCCCAGAATACACTTGGCCAGGGACCCAAGGGGTGGTAGTGGTGATGGTTAAAATTATACCTACCAACTTACCCGATACCATCTGCCTCCTTTACTCACAGATTCCATGTGGGACATTTTGGTACCTGGAGGGGCAATGCTTTCACCTGGAGACAGTCTCCTAAAAGTGACTGACTGGGCCATCCTGTTAGTCAAGCCAATGAACCTTTAGCTAAATTTGATTTCATGTAGAAAAGACAAGACTGGATTTTCATTATACATATGGAGCTCTTCACACTCACATGGAACCTACGTTTCCAGGCCAGAGTCCTTGCCTCCTCACCCTCCATGACCTCCACGGCTGAGTCTTCTGCTGCCGTGTTCCTTCCACCTCCCCACTCCAGTCTCATGTCCACTGTCTACCAGGCTGCCCAAAGGAGCCTGTCTGCGGCCCTCACATGAGGGGACCAGTGTCCCTGCTGACTGCCCTTTAATACAATACCCCAGGGACTGGGGCGGGGCTGCGGTCCACCTTTGCATGTCGCACAGGGCCACTGTAACGCCGCACATCCCCGAGGGTCTCCCAGAGTCTCTCTCAGAAGCAGACACTTCTGTTTTATTCTTTGTTTCTTGCCTACAAACAGTAACAAAAAAAATGCTAACAAAAACCCTTTTTCCATAGGAACTCGCACCAACTTCATTTCCATAGAGCCAAACCTCTCCATGCCACATCCCAAATCCAAATGCCACTCACCTAAATGCGCAGACATCAGCAAACCCCTGCACTTTTCACCACCTTCCAGGGAGCGGTGACATCCTGCTTCTTCAAGAGTTAACAGGAGCTCCTTTTGGAGTAGGAAAGGGTCTAATAAGCTGCCTAAAACAGAGTGGGTACCAGTCACTCAGGCCTTAAGCTCAGGTGTACAAGAAATGTAAATTTTTATAATTATGTTTTTGTCTCAGACAATCACTACTGACCACCACTCCTCATTCTGCAGGGTGGCAGAAGTGAGGTCTTAATCAGTTCAGATCATGACTTCTCAACCATTCAGGTACCCACTCCTTCCTGGGTGCATCTCAGTTCTGGAAACTGGGGGAGGGGTGGGACTTAACAATCTGTGTAGGAGAAACCTGAACTCCTCCCCTCCCCTCGTCCCCCCGCCCTCCTCCTCTGAGCATCCCCTGTCCTCCCGGGTGGTCCTCATATTGCCCTCTCCTGGCTGCAGGCACAGTGCCCTCACCACAGAGGGAAATGCTCTGCGGCCCCAGGCGCCAGGTCCCAGGCATCCTTCGGGACTCTGTCCTTTTCTGCTCCCAAGCCGCACTGCATGGGAGTTCTCAAAGCTGCCGGCTCCCCTCCCAGATCTCCTCCCTTACCTGCGGGTTATCACTGGAGAGTTTGGAGTGTGGAGCTGCCAGTGACTGCCTTTCCTAAAAAGGGAACGACTGACGCAGGTGGACTCCTCACCCTGATGCCCAGTTCTGCCTCCCCCGCTCCCCACCTGCCCTCTGGGTCTTGTCGCAGAATAGAAGGAGGGGGCTGAGCCTTGACCTCTGCAGTCGGCAGTTCCTTCCAGTTCGCAGAAGTCCCCACGCCCACCTTCGTTTCTATATGACAGTCCACAGCCCAATGTCTTGTTTGCCACTGACAAAGTCGGGAGGAGCAGAGAAGGCCTTTGTTCTGGACACTTTCAGGAGTTTTCTCAAAACAAAAAGAAAAACCGAATCCCCTTGGGGATGGGGAGTGCTTTGTCCTTCTGGTGCTGGAAGCTGGGATCGTGCTTCAAAGCACGGCTTGTCTGCAGTGGCTTCATGGCAGGTTAAACAGGGTCAGTTTGCCTGCAGCCCAGGGCTCTCTCTACCTGGGTGGTCAGAGTTGGGGTCCTTGATGTGGAACTATGAGCTACAAGAGACAAAACTCATTTCTTTCCAGGACAAAGTTCAGCTCATGTAGGAATTTGCAGAAAAGCTTTTTAAACACTCCTTTTCTACCCCTAAATTTACTTTCTCTGCACAAGCTCAGAAACCATAGCTCTTTATTTAAAACGCATTCTCACCCAACCCACTAATACTTCTAAGTCCACAACTTTCTCAGAAGTTTGCCTCATCTCTGCACAGCAGTTTTCTCATGTCCTCGGGTAACCTGTCCCAAATTCCATTCCAGGGCTTGTCATCAGTCTGTAGGACCAATGTATATTTTGACCTTGGGTTATCCCTGCACCCTCTCTGTGACTCAATTTTCTTCTGTAAAATGGGGCAATGTTATCTCTAACGTCACATGGAAAGCCCTTAGAACGGAACTTGGTATATAATAAACTGTCAATGAACACTATTGAACACTGTTATTACAACTATTTTAAATAGTTGTGATAACACATACAAATCCCAAATGCAGTGGGGTAGGTCCCAGGTCACAGCTGACAAATGCAAAAAATGTAACTTTCCTCATTTCCCCCTAGTTTGTGTGCCCATTGCACTGAGTGGCAGAAACTTCCTTCCAATTGACTCAGGGTGATCTCATTCAATTTAATTACTTTTAATTAAAGAAATTCAGCAGTCTTTGTTCCCATTCCAGAGCTACATTTTCCAAACTCTGGGGCTCCAGAGGTCATCCTGGTGGGATTCCTAGGAAAATTACAAAAAAAAAAAAAAATTGCCTTCATGACTCTTACTGTCTAGTAGTAGTTATGATCCAAGATAGGAAGTTCTGAGTGTTCTAAAAAAAGATAATGACATCAGACATGATTTACAAGCGAGAGGGATAATTTCTATCAGACAGAATCAGGGTAAATTTTGTGGAAAAGGTGCCATTGGAATGTTGAGTGTTGGGGGGAGTAGGTACAGAAAAGGAGAATAAAGGAGGGCACCCCCTAAAGAGCATCCATGGGGAGAAAGAAGCTGTTCTCTATGGAAAGTGAAAGTCATTCAGTCATGTCTAACTCTCTGCGACCCTATGGGGTGTAGCCCGCCAGGTTCTTTTGTCCATGGAATTCTCCAGGCAAGAATACTGCAGTGGGTTGCTGTTCCCTTCTCCAGGGGATCTTCTCAACCCAGGGATCGAACCCAGGTCTTTCGCATTGCAGACAGATTCTTTACTGTCTGAGCCACCAGGGAAGCCCCAAGCTACATACAGAATCTCCCTCTTTCCAGGGGTGTCCACCTTCAGGGCCTTTGCAGGATGCTAATGATCTGGCATGGAGAAGGAAGTGGTGACCCACTGAAGTGTTCTTGCCTGGAGAATCCCATGGACAGAGGAGTCTGGTGGGCTATAGTCCATGGGGTCCCAAAAGAGTCGTACACAATTTGATGACTCAACAACAACAATCTGGCATCTGGCCAGTAGCTGGCTAAAGTCACCCTAGATGGTTCTAGGCAAACTGACTCTTCAGGGAGCCCAGCTTCCATGCGGGTTTTCTCCCTGGGGAGAGGGTGGCAGAGACCCCCTTTAAGGGCAGACAGCTTCCCCCAGGAATTCAGGAGGAATGACACCAGGGAGGGGCTGTGGTGGGTACTTTCCAGATTCCTAGACCATGTGTTTCTCATTGCTGGTAGTTTATTTTTACCCCATGCCCTTTACTGGTCAGAGTCGACTGTAAGGCCACCCTTGTACATCTCTGCTGCTGCTGCTGCTAAGTCGCTTCAGTCGAGTCCGACTCTGTACAACCCCATAGACGGCACCCCACCAGCCTCCCCCGTCGCTGGGATTCTCCAGGCAAGAACACTGGAGTGGGTTGCCATTTCCTTCTCCAATGCATCTCAGGGAAGGTTTATTACATCAGAGAAGCGGAGGAAATGCTTTTTGGAGGTTCATACATCTGGGCTTTTCAGTATCAAAAGCCTGGCCTTGAAAGAGCCACAGCATCAGTTTTATGCCAAAAACACCAGATTGGAAAGAATATGAGGTGACGGTGAAAGTCAGGGTTTCCAAGCTGCAATGAGATGCACATTCTCTTAGTTGGGGAAGGGGAGAGAGGAGTGCCAGAAAGGAAACAGGGAAATAAGAATGGGGGAGGGGATTAGTAACCATAGAGGTTAACAGTCAAACTGGGACACTGTGGAAAGCGAAAGAGAGTGCTATGAGGAGTGATGCTCAGACAGCAGGCGCCAACCAGGACTATCCTAGGCAAAGGGGCACAGAGAGACCTGTGTTCACCCTAGGTAGGGGCCAGCTTCAACACCACCCCCCGCCTCCTAGCCCAGGACCAAGCAAAGAAACCACAGACATGCTGGGGGATACAGAGAGCCCACCCACACCCCGAGTTCCTCCTTACCTAGCAGACAGCGCCCAGGCCCACAGCTGGCATGAGACAGCAGCCTGGCTCCAAGCTACAGCTCACAGAGGAGTGGGGAAGCCGGATGCCATTCCCCACACACCCACCTGTCAAAGAAGCGTCAAGTGTTTTCTCTGCCCCGGGAGGTTGGTAGGAGCTGAGGAAGAGCCAGGCCTGGTATCTGGTACCTCAGCTGGGGCAGAGAGATGCAGGAGCATCCCTGCAGCAGGGTCCCCGGGGCTCCAGTCCCGTTTTGGTCCTCCACCACAGGCAGCCCTACCACGGGAACCGGGACTCCAGACGAAGCCACACAAGGACTGGACGGGGATCTGCTCGTCTGACTGACACTTTGCCTCTGGTGCCAGGCAGAGGGGAGCTTGACGTAGAAGGGAAATGATCATGAAGACATGAGTGTCCTGTGCAGCATGGAGATGGTGAGCTGAGATGCACACCCACCTGACAGTAAGTGAAAGCACCTGAGTCAGAGGTCCAAGGTCTTGCAACTTTTCACTGATAGTTCAGTTCAGTCACTCAGTCGTGTCCAACTCTTTGCGAGCCCATGGCCTGCAACACGCCAGGCTTCCCTGTCCATCACCAGCTCCTGGAGCTTGCTCAAACTCGTGTATATCGAGTTGGTGATGCCATTCAACCATCTCATCCTCTGTTGTCCCCTTCTCCTCCTGCCTTCAGTCTTTCCCAGCATCAGGGTCTTTTCCAGTGAGTCAGTCCTTCGCATCAGGTGGCCAAAGTATTGGAGTTTCAGCTTCAGCATCATTCCTTCTAATGAATATTCAGGGATGATTTCCTTTAGGATTAACTGGTTTGATATCCTTGCAGTCCAAGGGACTCTCAAGAGTCTTCTCCAACACCACAGTTTAAAAGCATCAATTCTTCAGTGCTCAGCTTTCTTTATAGTCCAACTCTCACATCCATATATGACTACTGGAAAAACCATAGCTTTGACTAGATGGATTTTTGTTGGCAAAGTAATGTCTCTACTTTTTAATATGCTGTCTAGGTTGGGCATAGCTTTTCTTCCAAGGAGCAAGCATCTTTTAATTTCATGACTGCAGTCACCATCTACAGTGATTTTGGAGCCTAAAAAAAATAAGTATCTCACTGTTTCCATTGTTCCCCCATCTTTGCCATGCAGTGATGGGACTGGATGCCCTGATCTTACTTTTCTGAATGTTGAGTTTTAAGCCAGCTTTTTCACTCTCCTCTTTCACTTTCACCAAGAGGCTCTTTAGTTCTTCTTCACTTTCTGCCATAGGGGTGGTGTCATCTGCATATCTGAGGTTATTGATATTTCTCCCGGCAACCTTGATTCCAGCTTGTGCTTCATCCAGCCCAGCGTTTCTCATGATGTACTCTGCATATGTTAAATACGCAGGGTGACAATGTACAGCCTTGACGCACTCTTTTCCTGATTTGGAACCAGTCTGTTGTTCCATGTCCAGTTCTAACTGTTGTTTCTTGACCTGCATACAGATTTCTCAGGAAATTATTTCACTGACAGTACCTCATTTTTAAAGACTTCCTGTGGCTAGTTCTCCAGGGCATCACCTCCTATATACATGTGTATCTACACGCAGGACCAGAGGGAGGCACTCAGATGGTGTATTTATTAATACATTAGAATAAAACTCTGAAATGCATGGAGGCTTCAGCCCAGGGTTTGATTTCACAGCTCCTGTCCTAGGAAACTAATAGCCCATGGGTGTACACAGATTTTCAGTACTCTTGTTTCTGAGAGTGGAAATTTGGAAATACCCTGAATGTCAGTCAGTAGAGACAGGGCAAGTAAATAGCTGCATTTGCACACTAGGAAATACTTGGCAACAAGTGTTGGGGTTTTTTTAAAGTCCTATCTTTTTATTTTATGTTACTTTTGGCTGCACTCAGCCTTTGTCGCTGCATATAGGTTTTCTCTAGTCGTGATGGGAGTTACTTTCTAGTCTTGGTGGTCGGGCTTCTCACTGCAGTGGATTCTTGTTTCAGAGCACGGACTCTAGGCACGTGGGCTTCAGCAGTTGTACTGCGTGGGCCTAGTTGCTCGGGGGCATGTGGAGTCTTCCCTGACCAGGGGTTGAACCCATATCCCCTACATTCTTAACCACTAGACCACCAGGGAAGTCCCCAGGCAGCAAGTTTTCAAAAATGTGCTATGGTTTATATTGTTCTGAAGCAGAAAAATCCTCACAAGTCAACTTTAAAAAGCAAAATGTGGACCAATATACACAGCATGACACCACTTATGTAAACAACACACATGTACTCACACGCCCCAAATCTAGACAGGAGAACCTGTGTTTGTCAATTATTCCTACGTGTAAGTACATGAAAGAAATAAAGATCTGGAAAAGTAGTCATCCAATTGAAAACAGTGGTAATCTCTGAGGCAAGGACTCCAATAAGGGAAAGAATGAGCAGTAATACTAAAATAAAGGAAGGAAAATGCTAAAGACTAATTTCTCATTGCAATTTTGGATCAAACATTTGTTTGCAGGGCATGGAGAGCCCTCTTTTGCTTTACTTGCTCATCATATGACCAGACACTGGGTTTACTGTAGATTTGAAGTTAAACACTCCAGGGCAAACTGATATCAGCTAGGACCCTAAATCTGCCAGTGCTGGGAAGGTTCAGGCTCATGAGAAGAAAGATAAAACATCTTCAGTGTTCTACTTGGAAGAGTTGTGGGTGTTGGGGGAGCCAGTTCTACTTGAATCCAACAAGATGGTGGAGTCTTTGTATTTAATGTCTGGGTTCGGAGAAGAGGAGGTGCCTTCAGTTGTCTGGGTTTTCTTTCATTTTAATACCTGAAAAATATCATTAAACTCAAATCTGAGAGGATAAAAAACTATTTGCTGGCCAAATCAAAGTGCTTCAATTTTTATTTAAAATTGTATTCATGCTGTGAGGCATGGTCAAAAAAAAAAAAAAAAAAGACTTCCTTGATGGTCCAGTGGTTAAGACTCTATGCTCCCAATTCAAGGAACACAGGTTTGATCCCTGATCAAGGAACTAAAATCCCACATGCCACAAGGCATGATAAAAAAATAAATATAATAAAATTTATCTTTTAAACTTTTAGGTACCTTTATGTAAGTCATTCCATGTTCACTGGTTTTGGAAAGAAAGAGAAAGGAAAAAAAGAAAGAAACCAGACAAAAAGAAAAAAAGTCACATATAATCCAACTACTCAAAAATAATTGCAGTTTTTTTTCAGTATGCATTCATTTAGATTTTTTATATGCATATATAACATTATGTATACCTCTAAAAATAAAACTGGATCATCTCAATCAAAAACTTTGTGACCTACTTTTTAAATTTCCATTTTTGTTTCCTTTTATATTAACTTGTCAAAATATAAACAGCTTTTACCCTAATTACAAAAAGAATAGACACTAAATGTAAAAGAAATGTGAGCAATATGGAAGCATATAGAAAAAAAAAAAAAAAAAGAGGAAAAAACCCCAAAGTATTTGAGTTAGGAAACCATAACTTTAATTGGCATAAACACCTGAATAGAAAGTTCAGAGACAGAATGAACTCAAAGGTGTCATCCAGATCCCAGAGTGTTTCTGTTTGTCTCCTCTGCCATCTACTGACTTCATCTATAAGTTTGTTCTCCTTATGGTCACAATGGAGAAGGCAATGGCACCCCACTCCAGTACTCTTGCCTGGAAAATCCCATGGATGGAGGAGCCTGGTGGGCTGCAGTCAATGGGGTCGCTAAGAGTCGGACACGACTGAGCGACTTCACTTTCACTTTTCACTATCATGCATTGGAGAAGGCAATGGCACCCCACTCCAGTACTCTTGCCTAGAAAATCCCATGGATGAAAGAGCCTGGTGGGCTGCAGTCCCAGGTCACTGTGAGTTGGACACGACTGAGTGGCTTCGCTTTCACTTTTCACTTTCATGCACTGGAGAAGGAACTGGCAACCCACTCCAGTGTTCTTGCCTGGAGAATCCCAGGGACGGGGGATCCTGGTGGGCTGCCGTCTGTGGGGTTGCACAGAGTTGGACACGACTGAAGTGACTTAGCAGCAGCAGCATGGTCACAAGATAGCTGCCAGGGCAACCAAGGCTGTGTAGCCCCTGCTTTATGTCACCCTGCCATGGACTGTAAGCTGGTTCTTTCAGTCTAATTGCACCAACCTGTGTCATATGCTTTCCACAACCCATAACAATGACCAAGACGACCCTATTCACTGATGAAACAAAACTAGTGGTACACAGAGCCAGAAGGTGGGGTCAGCTTGTGCTGAATGCATGGCTGTGTGGAAGAGCATGGATACCTAAACCAGCAGGAATGCCATCAGGAAAGAGGGGAGGAGGATGTGTAGTTACATAAATAGTTGGCAGCGTTCACACTTCTCTGGTGATCCAGTGTACCTATACTTGTTCCCATCTGTCGATTTCAGACAATATTCACAGCTTCATGAAATGCAGTCAGCCTCCCTCCAAAGGAAGGCAATGATAAGACTTCCAGCCACTGCATGTACTATATAAGTTCCTCATCTCTGTGAGGCATGAAGTCTTTTCCATTCTGTTATTTTGATTGAATGTTTCTTTTTAACTTACTTAAGCGTAGACTCAATTTTCTTCCAAAGTGAGCTTTTTCTTATGTATTTTGACCTTCCAAAACAGAGAAGAGCAAACGTGACTCCATATTGGGTCTATTCCTTTAGCTCTAACCGCTGTTGCCTGAACTTGGTCATATTGGCTCTGCATTGCCTAGAGCCTGAAATATACAGGATAGCCCATTCTCAAGGCTCTGACTGTTAAAGATATAGCATTTTCCCATTCCTACTGAGATAGAAAGTTGAGGAACAGAAAATAACAATTGTCTTGTTGAAGGTTTAATGGAACATTGTGACCAGACCTTTGTGCAAGAACAAAGGATTCCAGCACCAGTGAGTTTGCAAAAACCAGCCACACCCCCTTTTCTTTTAGTATAAAAGAAGCCTGAATTCTAACTCAGGTAAGATGATTTTGGGGATATGAGTCCACAATCTTCTTGGTCTTCCAATAGCAGCTTTCCAAATAAAGCTGCTATTCCCTGCCCTAACAACTTGTCTCTTGACTTATTGATCATCTTGAGGAGAGCAGTGTGAGCTTGGACTTCCTAACACTTCTTTCCTCCTCTTCCTTTTTTTAAAGAGAGTGAGGGGCAGAATTATTGCACGGATCCCAAGCTGGATTTCTTCTTACTTAGTCATAGCAGCCTTTTCTACATGGGCTACTCTTCACCCTGAAATATTGGGTTGTCCCAAAAGTGCGTTCAGATCTGAAGGAACTTTTTGGCCAACCCAAAAGTATCCACATGGTCTTTTCACTCCCTGTTTACCTGAGCACAGCCGCTGCTCCTTACCTTGGACGAGGGGTATCTCCTTACCGCCGCCGTTCCTGACCTTCAACATTGGATAGCTCCTCTAGGCCCTCCTGTGCCTGCGCAGCTAAGTTCATTGACTATGCCAAAGCCTTTGGCTGTGTGGATCACAATAAACTGTGGAAAATTCTGAAAGAGATGGGAATACCAGACCACCTAACCTGCCTCTTGAGAAATCTGTATGCAGGTCAGGAAGCAACAGTTAGAACTGGACATGGACCAACAGACTGGTTCCAAATAGGAAAAGGAGTACGTCAAGGCTGTATATTGTCACCCTGCTTATTTAACTTCTATGCAGAGTACATCATGAGAAATGCTGGACTGGAAGAAACACAAGCTGGAATCAAGATTGCCGGGAGAAATATCAATATCCTCAGATATGCAGATGACACCACCCTTATGGCAGAAAGTGAAGAGGAGCTAAAAAGCCTCTTGATGAAAGTGAAAAAGGAGAGTGAAATAGTTGGCTTAAAGCTCAACATTCAGAAAACGAAGATCATGGCATCTGGTCCCATCACTTCATGGCAAATAGATGGGGAAACAGTGGAAACAGTGTCAGACTTTATTTTTTGGGACTCCAAAATCACTGCAGATGGTGACTGCAGCCATGAAATTAAAAGATTCTTACTCCTTAGAAGAAAAGTTATGACCAACCTAGATAGCATATTCAAAAGCAGAGACATTACTTTGCTGACTAAGTTCTGTCTAGTCAAGGCTATGGTTTTTCCTGTGGTCACGTATGGATGTGAGAGTTGGACTGTGAAGAAGGCAGAGCACTGAAGAATTGATGCTTTTGAACTATGGTGTTGGAGAAGACTCTTGAGAGTCTCTTGGACTGCAAGGAGGTCCAACCAGTCCATTCTGAAGGAGATCAGCCCTGGGATTTCTTTGGAAGGAATGATGCTGAAGCTGAAACTCCAGTACTTTGGCCACCTCATGTGAAGAGTTGACTCATTGGAAAAGACTCTGATGCTGGGAGGGATTGGGGGCAGGAGCAGAAGGGGACGACAGAGGATGAGATGGCTGGATGGTATCATGGACTCGATGGACCTGAGTCTGAGTGAACTCCAGGAGTTGGTGATGGACAGGGAGGCCTGGTGTGCTGCGTTTCATGGGGTCGCAAAGAGTCAGATACGACTGAGTGACTGAACTGCTACAACTACTTACCTGAGCACAATCTGCATCTTCCCTGTAGAGATGAGTGAGCTGGGACTTAGATCACCATCACTTGTATCTGTCGGCCCCGAAGTTGCCTGAGAAGAGTGGGGAGGGGAGTGGTTCTATGAGCCCTCAAAGCTGGGAACAGTTTTCACATTCATCTTGATTTTGATTCTGTTGAAACCCTTGTGTAGGTAGAGGCCCAGTCCAGGGAATAGAGACCTGCTCGGGCCCGTGGATGGTGGTAGGTCTGGAGGTTTGGATTTTTCTCCCCTCCCTGGCGCTGGAAGCTGGAGTCAGAGCTCAGCCGGGTGGTGTGAACGCCTTGCCTGGTGTGGCCTCGGGCGCTGTCCCCACCCAGCTTGTTCTACTAGCAGCTGCTTGCCCCCTCAGAGAGAATTGCTGCTAGAAGCACATTTCTGGCCTCTCTCCCACCACTCTGACCTTTGACTGATGTTTGGCTTTCACTAAGGAAAAGGGCCCCGGGTGGAACATTTCAGATCTTTTCTCTTGCCAACTCAGGCCCCATTTCCTGTCCCTCCAAAGTGAGACTTTTTAGTTGGAATTTTCAGAAATTCTGCCTCTTCTCTCCACATTGTGCAGCCCACTCCATAAAGGGAGTTGTGGGTTGAGTCTCAGAATTTTATATCCCTTTAGGCTTAATTGTTTTGTATTTTGGATATATCAGATGTTTTGTATTTAGATCTGTATATCCTGAGGTCTGTGGTATGAAGTTGGGAAATTTTCCTGGATTTGTTGTTGGATGATTTTTTTTTTTGTGGTGTATCTTGTTTTCTTCATTTCAAGGAGATTTTTGTAAATCTGCTAACATATCCCTGTACTTTCCTGGCTGCTCCAGAGGTACCTTAATGGTTATACAGTACCAAACCCATGGATGAGACCAAATGTTCTTAATCAACTTCCAACTGGCAACTTTAGGTGATTTCCAATTTTTTATCATTATAAAAATGCTGCCAAAACTTTGTATGTACTGTGTGCACACATCTCTGATGATTTCTTTAGTAAATGATCACATTTTCAATAATGATAAGAAGTTCAACTTTACTTTTCCCCATTCTCAGCATTGTCTTAGTTCTGTAGTTTGATGGTTCTAAATAAAACCATCATGAAAATCCTCTGCCATATTGTGGAACAGCCTCAGAACCTTCTCTTTCCGCCCGACCATATGCTGACCCAGATACACTAATTTGTCCATCTAGCCACCTGATTGGTCCACCACCCCTCTAGCCACGTGATTGGTCCACCAGGGATGTACATCATGCCTAGTCCCTCTCTTCCTTTACACCTGCTCACAGTCCTTGCATCCTGTACAGCATCCGACAGTGCACTTTCTACTTATTCTCTTTCATTTTCAGCTATTTCTCTTCAACACTTCTGAAGTTTGGGGATCCACTTCTCCCAATGCTTTTGTTTCGTAGAGATCAATGAGAAGGAACAGCCATCTGCTTCTTAGTGTTCCACTCCTTAGAATATCTCTCTGTCTCTGTCTCTCTCTCTCTCATGCATACTGAAACCCTGAAGTACCACTGTCGGAGAGCAGAAACCAGTCACCTCGTGTGCACCAAACTATGAAGGTGATAGGCAGGAAAACCCTCAGAGGTGCTTGTTGAAACCCAGATTCCTGGACTGCACCTCAGGTTTGCTGGATTAAAAGTCTCTAGGGACACAGGGAGCTCAACCCAGTGCTCTGTGACAACCTAGAGGGATGGGATGGGGAGGAATATGGGAAGGGGGATCCAGGAGAGAGGAGACATATGTATACCTGTGATTGATTCATACTGATGTATGGCAGAAACCATCACAATATTGTAGAGCAATTATCCTCCAATTTAAAAATATCTCTAGGGATAGGGACAAGAAATTTGAATTTTATTTTGCTGTCTAATGATTCTGGTACTTATTAAAATGTATGATCATTTTAAATGATATATCAAACTCAACTCATATAAACTGACACAGTAACCCCTTTTCTATCATGCCCTTATAATAAAAACTCTATTAGTCGTGTCTTGGACAGATGGTAACACAGACACAATCTACACACATCCAGAGGCTGCAGTGTGGTAGAAATGACAAGAACCACCATATCTGGTCCTCCTTGCCTTCCTAGTTGCTTGCTGTTAGGTTGGGGCCGCATGAGCGGTTCTGGCCACAGGGCTGTGAGTAGGGTTTAGTTGAGTCTTTCACACTGTGCCTTTCCCATGGAGTCCCTGAAGTCATGTGCTGAGATGCAATGTCCCGAGACAGTGGAGCCAATGGCCGCCTGAGTCTTCGGTGGTCAGATAGAGCATAACTCCTTCAATGGATATGCCAAGTAGGCAGGGCTAAGTCAGGGAGATTTTAAGGTCACTTGTCATGGCAGCGAGACCTATTGTTCTGCATCGTAAAACTAAAACCCTGATTTCATCTTCATGCACCTGTGTATATGAGTGTTGTCTGGTCATTTTTAGTTATAAAAAGAAGTCTCCAGCTTTATTAGAATATTGACCTTTTAACATCAACTCCTGTCTTCACAGCTGATTTTACCACATTTCATCCGTGTGAATAAGAGAAAAAATTTTTTTTCTGTGGGGGAAAAAAGGACACTAAATGTCTTAGGAAAAGCAAATGAGATCAGTGAGTCAGTGAGAAAAGAACCCAGAACTTGCTTTGCTACATGATTGACAAAAAATTCACATTAAAAAAATTCAAATCTCTACCTCTAACTGTGATAGGAAACCAAATTTATCTTTAACCCCAAATGCATATGTCCTATAAAGAATAAATACAGTTGGCCCTTCCTACCCTCGAGTTCAGCATCTGCAGATTCAAATCAAACTGGACCCAAGGTTGGCTGAAGTGCAGACGCGGATCTCAGGCCCAGAGGAGAATCTGTGAAGGACACCATTCTAGGGAAGAAACTTGAGCTCCACAGGATTCAGGTTTCTGTGAGCGTCCTGGAACCAAACACCTCACAGATATTGAGGGACGACTGTATTTAACTTGTCACATCATTTCTGGTTGAGTCAGAATCCCTTGTTATTATTATTATTATTATTATTTTTTGTCTGCCTGAGTCTTCATTACGGCCTGAGGGCTCCACTCTAGCTGTAACTAACTCATGGACTTGCATGGTCTGTGGCATGTGGGATCTTAGTTCCCTTGGAAGGCAGACTCTTAACTGGGTCACCAGGGAAGTCCCTGGAATCCCTTTTTAACTTCTGATTATCTTATTCAACACTGGTTGTGGCTCAGTTCAGCCATATCTGCTGTTTAAACTTAGGACCAGCCTTAAAAACAGTGCCAACCCTTCCTAATCCCTTAACCGTACCCTTGCTGTGGAGGAAAGAGGAAACACAGACCCTGCATCCTTTCACACCTCTTGATGTTAGTTATTTGAGTCTCAAGGCTGGCTTTTGTTTCTCTACAGGTGACAAAAGTATTATATATATATATGTAAGTCACTCAGTGGTGTCTGACTCTTTGTGACCCCATGGACTCTATAGTCTCCAGGCCAGAATACCGGAATGTGTAGCCTATCCCTTTTCCAGGGGATGTTCCCAACCCAGGGATTGAACTCAGATCTCCTGCATTGCAGTCGGATTCTTTACCAGCTGAGCCACCACGGAAGCCCAAGAATATTGGAGTGGGTAGCCTATCCCTTCTCCAGGGGATTTTCCTGACCCAAGAATCAAACTGGGGTCTTCTGCATTGCAGACAGATTCTTTACAAGCTGAGCTATTAGGCGAAGAAAAGTAGAAAAAAGATAGAGATCGGTGGCAAGAACCACTTTGTTTTATCCCTTCTTTTCCTTTTTTCTCTGTTACTGATACTTGCCTTCCTTGTTTTCCATCAGCATAGTCTCTGGTCTCTATTTCTACCTGTTTTTGCCTTCCATGTCAGATCATTTAGCATGTAAATTATTTAAATGAGTGACCTGGGACTTTCAGAATCTGATGAATCTACAAAAATGTGGAAAATTCGCACATATATTACATTTAGGGCCTCAAATTAAGTCAGCCGTATAAGAATTAGCTATCCTGTCCTCAGCTAAAAGGCTCTAGTTCTTGGCTCCTAAATTATTTCTCTGAAATCCTAAGAACCTGGCCCTGGCATTCTCTTAGAATTTGTCAATTCCATTTTCTCAGTAATAAGTTCTTGAGGTTGACCCAGAAGTCAGAAGTCAATTGATTGAGGAGTCACGGGGGATGGTGTAGAGAGCATATATTTTGGGGTAACCTGTGCCTGTATTAGCCATGTGACTGTGGAAAGAATATGAATCTCCCCTCATCTCCCCTTTGCTTCTCTTCTACAGGTAAGGTAAGAAATGGGGTAAAGCATATGTAAAATAGATAAAGCCAGTGAGAATTTGCTGTATGACTCAGGGAACTCAAACAGGGGCTCTGTAACAACTGGGGAGGGAGATAGGAGGGAGTTCAAAAGGGAGGGGACATATGTATACCTATGGCTGATTCATGTTGATATTTGGCAGAAAACAACAAAATTCTGTAAAGCAATTATCCTTTAATTAAAAAATTAATTAATTAAATAGAAAAAAGAAATGGGGTAAGGAATATAAAACTAATTCTGGCCCGTGGCTGTTTCTAGCACTCTCCTGAGAAAGAATGAGCTCTTAGCACTCACTGGTACCAACATGAAACTCAGTGGAAACTCTAATACAACAAGAACAAAAATTTTTAAGTAATATTTTTCTCTCATAAGCAAGACATAAATTCATATCATGCACATCATGAATTGGAGTTGAGATTAATCTGATGCTGCCAAAGGATTATTTTTTCTTTTCCCTCTTTTTCTTTGAGACATCCCTTTGGATAACTTACTGATTTTTTTCTCTTTCTTCTTTATACCATGTAGTACTTGCTCACCATGCTTTCTGCTCCTTCATGACTTTAATATTATTTTTAAAATAGAAAACAAGATACAAGAGAATCCAAACTCACATCCACGTCCTCCTTATGCACTCACACTATTTTTGCACTATTTGATCCTAGCCACACTAAAATGGTAGGGATTTATTATTGTTAGTTCAAATAAGATATAAAACAAAATGTTATTCTGTAAATATAAACAAGTCACAGAACCTATAATGTTTTCCAATATACTTCTTATGAAGCTCAACTCTAACAAAAGAACAATTTGAAGGGAAATAGGAACACCTTCCAGAAAAGGCAATGGCACCCCATTCCAGTACTCTTGCCTGGAAAATCCCATGGACGGAGGAGCCTGGTAGGCTGCGGTCCATGGGGTCACTAAGAGTCAGATACGACTGAGTGTCTTCACTTTTACTTTTCACTTTCATGCATTGGAGAAGGAAATTGCAACCCACTCCAGTGTTCTTGCCTGGAGAATCCCAGGGATGGGGGAGCCTGGTGGGCTGCCGTCTATGGGGTCACACAGAGTTGGACACGACTGAAGTGACTTAGCAGCAGCAGCAACAGGAATGCCTTCCAGTATTCTCACCCAGAAAATCCCCTTGGACAGAGGAGCTGGTGGGCTACAGTCCATGGAGTCGCAAAGAGTTGGACATGACTGAGGGACTAAGTACAATGTATTTTCCTACAAAAGAGTGATTTCTCATGGTTTTGAGGTGGTTCCACCTTATTCTTCTACTTACATTTGTGGGTTTAACACAGGTCATTCACGAATGTCAGAGGGTGGTATGTACTCTGACAGCAGCATTGCAAGACTGCACTGGGCCCCATGGAGACCGGAGGGGAAGACAGAATGCTGCACCCCTGTGAGGGCATTGAGCACAGGGCTCACTGGATGGAGCAAGGGAGGGGACGGAGGGCAAGGAAGGTGTGGTTCCTGAAAGATTGGCCCTTTCTCACCTCAGACCCTGTTTTCATAAAAAGGACAGTAAATGGGGCTTATGCCCAGGAAGCTCCAATACTTCGGCCACCTGATGCAAAAATCAGACCCATTGGAAAAGACCCTGATGCTGGGAAAGATAGAGGGCAGGAGGAGAAGGGGGAGGCAGAGGATGAGATGGCTGGATGGCATCATGGACTCAATGGACATGACTTTGAGCAAACTCTGGCAGATAGTGAAGGACAGGGAAGCCTGGAGTGCTGCAGTCAGTGGGGTAGCAAACAGTCAGAAACTACTGAGCGACTGAACAACAACGTCTGGGAAAGGTAAAGGATGTGTTTAGCCAGAACTTGAGGGCAGATGTATAATCCAGGCACAAACCGGAGTATGCATCAGTCCAGAGGGAAAGCCAGTCTTCCTCTGCCCTGGGTGAGTAACAGCCTAGGGTCATGTGAGTTGCTACCAAAGATGTTAGAACTTTGGAGACATGGCCCATGTCCAGCGACCAGCTGACCAAGCCTCTCTTAATGAGACACTTTGGGGACGTCAAACATGGCCTAGAGCCCACTGTCAGCCGTCGCCCAGTCCTATTTCTTTCCTTGCTCTTCCTTCCTCTGGTGCCGGGGCCTCCCTTTCACAAACATCCTGCCTGCTCATCGCCAGCTCAGAGTTAGCCTCCTGGGGACCCAGGTCTCAACACTGATATTTGCTTCACTGTCCAGAAAACAACAGCCCACGCTTTCAGAATTTTGAAGAAAATTCTGTCTTAGTGTGGTACAAACTTCTTGAGGGACTTCGTATTATTGATGGTTAAAATATTGAGCTAATGTCAGAAGATAAATGATTAAACTGGTAATTATTGCTTAGTTTTGTTTTGAAAATGACAACCTTTAAGAACTGAAGGCTTTGCAATCCAGGGACATGAACTTGGAGTCTGAGGGGTTCAATTGACTCATGTGATGTCAGGGAGTCAAATAAGCCTGGGTCAAACAAGCTCCAGTTCACAACCAGCAATTTTTGAAATTTTTGGTTGTTACTCAGTTGAACTCCTGTCTCCACCTCCACTAGCAGGGGGGTGGGAAAATATACATTAGCAAATCTCCTCAAATGAAACACCCTTGGCTGTCTCCATTCCCCCAACAAAGACAGAAGGAAAAGGCCTCTGAACCTAAGGCACCTGTGCTTATATAGAAATTGGGTAATTACTGAGCATTGGGTTAACCTCTAGGGACAGGACTGTCAGTGAGTGCCAGAAATAGAAATAGCATGATCAACTCCTTTACCCCCAGGAGAGAAAGAAAGAGAGGGGAAGAAATGGGGAGAAAAGGAGGTGAAATATTTGGGGGGATTAAAAAAAGATCTGGGGAAAGGCAATAACAGGAAGTCCCTAATACATCAAAATCCCAGTTTGTGTTAAAAATTGCCGTAATGTAAGTTAACTCTTCTGATAAAGATCTGTTGTCTCCTGAAAGAGATGAAACCACAGGCAAGTCAAATGACAAATGAAAAAGATAAAAAGTGACAGAGAGGTGCTGATTTTTAAAAATGTATTCTGTTCTTGATTTTTTTTTGCCCCAGAAAGTAACTGTTTAAAATTAAGAAATAGCTGCAATCCTTCTGTAATACGCTCTGGGGAAGGAAAAAAGAAGAGGAAGGAGAGCAGCTACAAGATTACAAAAAGCCTCTAGGTGCTGGCTTAAATTGGAAATAGTCTGGCCTTTCTTCAGAAAGGAAAAAGCAATGCAGCAAGAAACAAGAGACCAAATCAGAGAGAAAAACAATAAAATCCTCATTATACAGAGGAAAAATTAAACTACTTGAGATAACTTACTTAAAACACTTTTGTTAGTATATTCCTTTGGGAAGAAGTGGAAATCCTGCCCTGAGAGTGATCTCCATCTGATTTTTACCCTGCACAGGACTTTAAAGATATTAATAAAGGAAATACAGGTGCAGGGGTTTCTCTCCAGCCACACCCTCTCCTAAGACTACCCCCAGCCTATGATCATGCCTATTCCTTTCTGTGACTGAGAGGCTCAGGGTGATCACAGGGAAATCTATCAAGAAGCCTCTAGAATATGGTTTTATATACTTATTCTAACAATTCAACAAAATCACAGATTGCAAATTTTGAATGTTGTCCTTGCAAATACTGTGCCATTTCAAATGCAGTCCTTCAGGTAATTACATTTGATTTGAAATCATAAAAGGTAGAATTTTCTTTTTCCTTTCTTACTTTTAAAGGTTTTTTAAAAAATAAAATGTATTAAAATATAGTTGATTTATGATGTTGTATTAATTTCAGGTGTAAAGCAAAGTGATTCATAGATATATATATTCCATTACAGACTCCTAGAAGATATTGAGTACACTTCCCTATGTTACAGGTTTTTTTCCCTTGGGCTTCCCTGGTGGCTCAGATGGTAAAGAATCTGCCTGGAATGCAGGAAACCCAGGTTCAATCCCTGGGTCGGGAACATCCCCCGGAGAAGGGAATGGCAAACCACTCCAGTAGCCTAGTCTGGAGAACCCCATGGACAGAGGAACCTGTCGGCTACAGTCCATGGGGTTGCAAAGAGTCAGTTCAGGACTGAACACTTCTTTTCTTAGTTATTTCAGCTAGAGCACACCTTAGCCTGATTGCCTGATAGTCTTGGGAGGTACGAGTGGCGTGTAGATAGAGGTGAAGATGATTTATAGAATTTTCTTTCTAAAAGAATAATTCACTGAGTTTGGATAATCTATTTTATACATATGCTAATCTCCTTATCAGTATTTCACTCTCTGAGGTAAACCAATTTAGGTGTCAGGGCCCTTGGGTACAAAGAGATAAACTGAAGTACAACCCAAGGATAAACACTTATCCTTGCCTTTTGGATCATCCTTTGCATGAAGTCCACCCAGAAGTAGTTCGTGACTCATACTTTATGTAGCTGGTATATTTTTCTACTTTTCTACCAATTGTACCCATTTTGGAATGGAAGCCTTGTCTCCTCCTCCCCCGGGGGTGGAGCTTAGTTCCCTCTCCTTGAGTGTCAGCAGGACCTAGTCATTCACTTCTAGCCAATAGAATTTGATAGAAATGATGAGCTGTCACTTCTATCTTATTTTTAATTTACTCTTTAAAATTGTAGTAAAATATATGTAATTCTGATCCTTTTAACCATTTTCGGTACAACAGTTCAGTGTACAGTTATCTTGCGAGAGGCCCAAACCCAGAATCACCCAGCAGAGCTGTTCCCAGATTCCTGACCCACAGGAGCTGTGAGTGGGCATCTTCCATTCACATTGTTGGGCAACCACCACCACCATTTACCTCCAGAACATTTTCTTCATCCCAGATTGACACACGGCATCCACTAAACAGCTCCCCATTTCCCCCTGCCCCCACCCTCTGGCAGCCATCATTCTTCTCTGTGAGCTTGGTTATCCTAGGTACTTCCTACAAGAGGAATCACATTTGTCCTCTCGTGATTAGCTAACTTCATTTAGCATAATACCCTCAAGGTTCATCCATGTTGTAGCATGTTTTGGAATTTCCCTCCTTTTTAAGGCTGAATAACATTCCATTGTGTATATATTCCATATCTTGTTTATCAAGGAGCACTTGGGTGGCTTCTCTCTTTGGCTATTGTGAATAACATAGCTGTGAACACGTGCGTACAAGTCCCTGCTTTCAATTCTTCTGGGTATATACTTGTGAGTGGAATTGCTCGATCATATGATAATTGAAAGCTTAACTTTCTGGGTGAACTGTCAAATGGACTTACATGGAAGCGGCACCATTTTACACTTCCACCAGCACTACACAAGGGTTCTGATTTCTCTACATCTTCACCAACACTTGTTCTTGTTTTTTGAGAATAGCCACCTTAATAGGTATGAGATGAGATGTCATCTCTAAGACGTAGGTTATTCAGAGATTGGGTCTCAGATGTGTGTGGTTCTCCGTCTGCCTCACCCTTGAATCACTCACACGGGAAAGTCACCTGCTCTCTGGTAGGGACAATGTGGGGAGAGAATCACGCTGCAGGGTTGTGAGTCTACTCCGACAGCTGGAAGTGGTCCACACAGTGAAGAACGGGGATTCCTGCAACAGCCTGGGGTGACGGTCGGGGGCATGGCAAGGAGCCTCCTTCAGGTAGCTTTGAGATGACCACAGCCTAGAATCATCCAGCCACACCGATCCCAGAGTCCTGCACCATAGAAACTGCAAGGTAACAAATGTGTATTGTTTTAAGCCATTAAATGTGAGGTAATTAGTTAGGCAGTGGCAGGTAACTAATAAGGGATCAATAACTAATAAAGGGGCAATGTTGGGTCAACAGTTTCACAAGTGTCTACTAGGCAGTTCTGCTGGGCAGTTCTGGGCACTGGGGTGACCACAGCAAGCACAGAGGAAACTTCAGGGTGTGAGTTCCATGGACCTTATATCCTCAGGTACCACATAACTCTGATCTCTGCACACTTGTCTGAGACAGTGTCTGCTTCAGGTCGTGATGACTCCAGGACATTTGAGCACAAAGGGACTCTACAGGGGATTGGGTCGGCAAAATCTTCGAAAAGCCTGGAAAGGAAGACTCTGGTGGAACTTTAAGAGCTAACTTCAAGACCAACATTGCAGAACTGGCCCCATGAGTAAATTGCCTCCTCGGTCATTGTGTGAATCCAAGAGCACAGGGCTTTCACTGTCGCAGGCGGTTGCTTTTGCTGGTCCCCACCTCAGAGCGGGGGCCTTCAGCCCACATCTCGGTTCCTCCCACCTCAGAAAAATCAAATGTTTCCAAAAGCAGCAGAAGTGCAGCCTCTGTCTTCCCACACCTTCTACAAGTGGCATGGGTATGGCTGTTGGGTGGAAGCTGGGTGTGTACACGGGGGACCCCAGCTGTACACACAATGGGGTATTGCTCAGAGAGGCAGAGTGGGGCAGAGTGAGCCAGCCTAGGATCTGTCCTTTCACATGACCTACGGGTGGACAAATATCCACAGATGCTGGTGAAAAAGTAGGACCAGAGTGGACATGCTATGTTGGTAGTATCACTTGAAGAGAACTGAAAACAGGGAGCACAGCTATATGGAGTAGATGCTATGTGGCTGGGACTAGATTATGAAATTTGTGTTGTTGTTTTATCTAATACTCACAACAACCTTAGAGAATAAGTATTACTACCCCCACTTTCAGGTGCAGAAAGCAAGGCTCAGCAAGATAGAATAACTTGGGCACAGTCCCATGATAGAGGGAGGTTAAAAAAAAAAAAGAACCAGGCATTCCCTTTGGAGCCCAGGGAACAGGATGCTGCATTCTCAGGGCCACAAGACATAATGATATAGTGATGGGAGAAGTTTTCACCTATTGAGATGTGAGGAAGTCATTTTGGCTTATACATGATTGAACCTAAACTTTACGGTAGCTATAACAGCCTGTTTTGTGGCCCATTAAACGTGCACTGTACATCTGCTTTAACCTTTAAAGGAAATAATGCATTTGAAAATCAGAATGTAGTCACTGTGGTTCAGGCACCCAGCTGGAGCCAGTAACCACTGTGGATGTGATTTCAGGCACTTTCCTGCATCCGTGGGAACTTGAATTTTCTGAACTATATCAGACTCAAGGACGTCACCAGCTGTTCTCATAACAGTGTCTGCTGGCAGATGCCAGCTGCAACCTTCGGTCTCAGGGTTTCCTCTTGTAACTACACGACCATTTCAGATCACAACCAATCCTTGCTTAGCAAGCCTCCTTATTTCTTGCAGCTCCAATCTTAATTCTTGATGAACAGCTGCTGTGATTTTACAGTTTTTTCCTTTAGAATCTCCCCTATTTTGTAGCCCAGGGGAACACATTTCAAGGGCTTTTTGAATCTATATCTCTTTGGCTGTAGTCTTCAGTTTGGCATGAATAAGACTCCTTTTCATTTCTATTATAGACCCTTTACTAATCATTTCCATCAACAGTGGGCAAGGCTGTTTGTTGCTGTTATTTTGGTCTCTGTTTGAATCCCTCAAAATTCACATGTTGAGACCCTAATTTTAATGGAATTCTATTTGGAGGTAGGGCCTTTATGGGAGTAATTAAGATTAAATAAGGTTGTAAGGTTGGGGCCCTAATCTGATACAGGTATTTTTTGTAAGTAGAGATACCCGAACTCTCTCTCTCTCACCCCACCCCAGGAAAGGGCCCTGTGAGGACATAGTGAGAAGGCAGTCCTCTACAAGTCAACAAGAGAGCTCTCACCGCAAACCAGCTGCCAGACCTTGATCTTGAACTTCTAGCCTCTAGAACTGTGAGAAAACGAACATCTGTTGTTTAAACTGCCCAGTTTATGGTATTATGTTATGACATCTCAAGCAGACAAATACAGTCTCATAGGTATTATTTGCAAAGGTTATAAGAATAAAAGCATGAACTCCAGAACCTAACATTTTGGGTTTGAGCCCCAGATCTGCTGCTTCGTGACTTTGTGACCTTATGCAAGTTACCTTTGTGCCTATCTATAATATTTACCTCCTTTGTAGGGTTATTAAGAGGATGAAATGAGTGAATATTTGTAAAACCTAGCTCATGGTAAATGCTATATACGTATGTGACAAATTAATAAGAAATTGGACTTCCCTGATGGTCCAGTGGTTAAGAATCCACTTGCCAATGCAGCCGACACAGGTTTGATCCCTGGTCCAGGAAGATCCCATATGCCAACAAACAACTAAACCTGTGCACCGCAACTCCTGAGCCTGCCTGCTTAGAGCCTGTGTTCCACAACAGGAGAAGCCACCACAATGAGAAGTCCATGCACCACAGCTAGAGAGAGTAGCTCCCACTGCCCAAAACGAGAGAAGGCCCCTGCACAACAATGACGATCCAATGCAGCCAAAATAAACAATAAATAAATAAAAGTTTAAAAAATAAGAAACTAAATCACATGATATTAGTCAGGAAAATGGTAGCCATCTAAGTAGTTTTAGTGAGATTATTACTGAGAATCAGGAATTTAGCCTCTGAAGATAAGGAAGATGGGAATGACAGAAGACAGGGATCAGAGAAAAGTTCCCACCAATCCTTCCTCCCTGAAGAGGGGGGTGCTCAGTGCACAGTTGATAACCACAGGCAACACCCACAGCCGTCTGTGTCTGCAGGTGTGCACCAGCTTCTTGGAATAGACATGTGTTTACTTTCCACCCACTAGCATCTCTTGATGCTTCTGTCAGCAGGGGAAGGTGGAGGGTATGGGTTTCAGACTGTCCAGAGCCCCTGGGAAAGCTCAGGATGGCAGGACTGGCACCAAGGTCAAACTGATTTGGTTTCTAACTGACTGAAGATTAGAAGTTGGAGGTTTTACTTAATGTCTGATGACTATTATGTATGCTTTGCCTACATTTCTTATTCAAATATTAAAGGAGCCATGGCCTGGCGTGCTGGAATTCATGGGGTTGCAGAGTCGACTCTTTGCATGACTGAGCGACTGAACTGAACTGAACTGAAAGAAATCTTCTGTTTATAGCTATTATCAATTCCTTAATATAAGACCATAGATTACACTTCTTTTATCTGCCCTTTGTGCCTCAATAGATTATTGCAAACATAATGTATTAATACTATGAATGCTCAAGAAATGTTTAATTTATTGAAAAAAAACCTTTATAACAAAAAGAACTATAAGCAATACAACTCAAGACACAACAGAGGAGCCTGAAATTCTTATAGGGGAGATATGCATTTTTTTCAATTCACGTTTATTTTTAAATTTTTTTCAGCAGTTGTAGAATTTATTATTATGATGCAGGTTTAAAGAAAAAGCACCTATGGCTCGTCACAAAGACACAGGAGCCAACTTGATGGGGCTTCCACAGGCCAGGTCCAGGACAATGTGAGCACCCCAATAATTGTGTTAACACATTGTAAGCCAATGGGAAAGTAGCAATCCATGAGTCCATATTAATAGGTAATAACCAAAAGTTCACAGTAAAGCCTGGATCAGAGAAAAATCATCAAGATGCTCAATCCAGGCAATTTGGTGAGATGCTTGCTATCTCCCCCTGCAGACTACTTGTTGATTGAAAGGGAGAAGAAAACAGCAAATTTTATGCTCTAGATCGACATCACCAGTGAGGAACAGACGACTACCACGTGCCTCCAGGAGTGATCCGAGAAGGGTATATTACCTGTGTGGTGTTTCGGTCAAGAAGGTACACCTGCATCTCATCATGAGGGAACTAGGCAAATACACAGTGAGGAATGTTCTGTTTTAAAAAGGGGTGAAGAGCTGCATTCTTCAAACACTAAAGAAAAGCTACAGAAGCCTTCTAGATTATAAGGTGACTGAGAGAGACATGACAGCTAGATACAACAACAGACCCCGGATTCAGCTGTGTGCTGGAGGGAATAAATTTTCTATAAAGGACATTATTAGCTTAAGAAGACAAGACTGGAATACTGATACCAATGATAGATGGCATGCATGCATGCTCAGTTGCTAAGTCATGCCCAACTTTTTTCAAACCCATGGACTGTAGCCCGCCAGTCTCCTCTGTCCATGGGATTTCCCAGGCAAGAATACTGGAGAGGTTGTCATTTTCTTCTCTAGGGGATCTTCAGTCAGTTCAATTTAGTTCAGTCACTCAGTCGTGTCCGACACTTTGCAACCCCATGAATTGCAGCACACCAGGCCTCCCTGTCCATCACTAACTCCCAGAGTTCACTCAAACTCACATCCATTGAGTTGGTGATGCCATCCAGCCATCTCATCCTCGGTCGTCCCATTTTCCTCCTGCCCCCAATCCCTCCCAGCATCAGAGTCTTTTCCAGTGAGTCAACTCTTCACATGGGGTTGCCAAAGTACTGGAGTTTCAGCTTTAGCATCATTCCTTCCAAAGAACACCCAGGACTGATCTCCTTCAGAATGGACTGGTTGGATCTCCTTGCAGTCCAAGGGACTCTCAAGAGTCTTCTCCAACACCACAGTTCAAAAGCATCAATTCAACACCACAGTTCATCAATTCTTCGGCGCTCAGCTTTCTTACTGACCCACAGATCGAAACTACATCTCTTATATCTCCTGCATTGGCAGACAGGTTCTTTACCACTGAGCCACCAGGGAAGCCCAATGATAGATTAAATTAGATAAAAGCATATGTGCATGCTAAGTCACTTCAGTTGTGTTGGACCCTTTGTGATCCTAGGGAGTGCAACCTATCAGGCTTCTCTATCCATGGGATTCTCCAAGGCAAGAATACTGGAGTGGGTTACTATGCCCTTCAGGGGATCTTCCCAATTCAGGGACTGAACCTACGTCTCTTATGTCTCCTTCATTGGCAGGTGGGTTCTTTACCACTAGCTCCATCTGGAAGCCCAGATAAAAGCATAGCATGGTGTTAAATTTACTGAAGTTAATATCTGTGCAACTGTTAGGGAATAGTGATGTATATGGAGATAAAGAGCTTTAGTGTATGTAACTTACCCCAAACAATTCAGGAAAAAAAAATTCCAGCAAATGATAAACTGACGAGGGAAAAATACTACTACTAAGGAGACAATGTGGATGTTCTTAGTACTATTCTTATTCTTTCAACTTTTCCATAAGCGTGGAACTTCTTTGGTGGTCCAGTGGTTAAGAATCTGCCTGCTAATGAAGAAGATCTGGGTTTGATCTCTGATCCAGGAAGATTCCACATGCCTCGGCAACTAAGCACCAACTGTGCAACAAAGGAAGCCACTGCAATGAAGAGCAGCCCCTACTTGATGCAACTAGAGAAAGCCCACACACAGCAATGAAGACCCAGTGCAGTCAAAAATAAATAAATAAAAAATTTTAAAGATAAAGTAATTAAGACACAGCGTAAACACATCAATGAAACAACATGTAAGATCTAGACTCATAAGTGTACAGTTAGGTGATCTTCAATACAAATTTCAAGACAATTCAGTAAGGAAAGTCTTTCAAAACAAAACTTTTCTGTATGTGTGAAATTATTACCACATTTTTAAAAAAGGGAAAACTTTTAGTCTATGAAATCATCTTTCACTTTTACCTATTTTAATATTACAGATTTCAAAAACATAGATAAACATAAAGGAAACTCTAACCAAATTCCATATATGTACTTTTTACAAAGAAAATTTAACAATAGATAAAGGTCAAGCTGATTCTTGGATATGGTCTGAAAACTTAGTAACTCAGAAGGTAGAAACATTGATGGGTGCCTGTGTTCCTAACATAATCAGAAACAGATAGCCAAATATTTCTCCTCCAAAGAGAAGTTTATTTGAGATCAGCAGAGAATTGCAATTTGAGGTCTGCAACCATGGGAGACTACATGCAAGTCCCTGCACAAAAGGGGAGAAGCCCTGTTTTAGAAAGGGGAAGGGAAGTCGGGAGGGCGGGCCATAGAGAACAAGGAGTTCAGGGTTGTCATTGGTTGAGTCCCCAGCAGGAAAGAGAGGGAGTCTGTCTTCTTCCTGTGGGGCTTTGCTGTCATCACAGGGCACGAGAGTGCCCCCTGCTGGTCTCAATTCTATTTAATTGGGGCTTCTGATTATTGATTTTTTTTTAATTTTACTAAACTTTATATTTTTAAAAAATGTTTTAATTGAAGGATAGCTGCTTTACAGAATTTTGTGGTTTTCTGTCACAAGGAGGCCACTTCCAATAATCTGATTATTATTATTTTTTTTTACATCAACAAAAGGGAGCTTGCAAAGTGATGACTTGGAAAGGACTGCCTCTGTCATCTTTGTGGGCAAGCTCGCCAGGGAGCAGGTGCTCTGTGGACTTTGTTGTGTGGATGAGTGACTGGGTAATGAGGGCACAGCTTGTCCCTCTGAGCCCTGTTCACCCCCAGGCAAGCTTCGAGGCGGTGCTATAGTTTATCCATTGCCACATCACCTCGTCTCCAAGTTCACCCACTGCACGTAGGAGGAGGAGACCTTCTGGCCTCACCTCTTTCCTTGTGGCTCCTCCAATAACTCTTCCAATCTACAGGGCCTTGCTCTAGAGATTTTAAGTTACTCAGAACTGAAATGCTTTTCTGCATGTTTAGGTCAACAGAGTTCATTAGTCAATACAGGTAGTTCACATATATATTCCTTCAAGACTAAGCCTTCCTTCTTCTAATGAATGATATTTGGACCTGAATTCAGGAAGTACGTTTGGTCCTAAATTGCACACACAAAACAGAACAGTTAAATAGTGATTTCGTGCAGGTCCTCTGAGAAGTGGATGCCAAGCAGGGCTGTGATGGATAAGAGATGTACTGGGGAAACACCAGTGAGGGATGATGGGGAAGGAGCAGGAGGAGGCAGGAGAGCCAGCAGACCCTGAGGCAGGTGTGGCGCCCATGAAGGAAAGAAGGAAGGGAGAGAGAAGGAGTGGGAGGAGGAATAAAAGTGCCGAGGAACGCCATGGACTGCTCTGTGGTTCTAAGGAAATTTCAACCAGTCCGGAAGGGTCATTTGAGCCAAGGTCATCCATCAGAGGAGCCCCCGCCTCCCCGGAGTGATACCCCTAACGTGCCTGGTCACTGGCCAGTGCAGCCTGCAGGAACATTAACCTGGCTGCCAGCATGTCAGCAGCCACAACTGGAGGCCAATTATACCTCCTGCCCTAGATAATCTGAGAGGCACATTCTTCTGGCCACGACGGACAGTAATTTGCATGACTTAAAACAAAAGGATTTATTAAAAAAATTTTTACTTATTTATTTTTTGGCTGCACTGGGTCTTTGTTGCTGCACATGGTCTTTCTCGAGTTGCGGCAAGTGCAGGTTACTCTTCCTTGTGGTGCACGGGCTTCTCATTGCGGTGGCTTATCTCGTGGTGCATGCAGGCATCCAGGCTTCAGGAGGTGCAACGGCAGGGGCTTCAGTAGATGTGGTGTACAGGCTTAGTTGCTCTGTAGCATGTAAGATCTTCCCAGACCAGGCATGGAACCAGTGTTCCCTCTGCATTGCAAGGCAGATTCTTAGCCACTGAACCACCAGGGAAGCCCCAGTAATTTGCATTATTCAGGCTTCAAAACCCTCAGATTTCACCTGAAATGGTGGTTTGATCCAAGGCAAGTTTGGGACTTAGGCCTTAATCTTCCTGGACCCTGGTCTCTGTTCCACTTGACTGTGAATAAGACTTGCAGTTAGAGCATTGTAAGTGGAGAGCGAATAAAGGAGCCACATCTTGGAAAACGTTAAGCTATAGCCCTGCCGGAGAGTGACTTCTGCTTTCATTTCAAAATGCGGTAGGTTCATCACTTCCCTCCGGTCTCAGAAAGACAGTAATTCAGGATGTTGGGTGTTGGATGCCTGTTTCACTCTTCAAAACTGGTGGCTGTCACGTTGAAGGTTTACTTAATTATTTTTGTAGACTGATGTATAGACCAAGAGAACTGCAAATTCGCCTTTGCTGCCATATGAGAAGGGGTTTTCCCGGTGGCTCAGTGGTAAAGAATCCACCTGCAATGCAGGAGAAGCCAGTTTGATCCCTGGGTTGGGAAGATCCCCTGGGGGAGGCAACGGCAATCCACTCCAGTATTTTTGCCTGGAGAGACCCATGGACAGAGGAGCCTGGTGGGCTACAGTCCATGGCGTCCCCAAGAGTCAGACACGACTAAAGCAATTTAGCACACATGATATATGAGAATGGCACCTTCTGAAGTGCCATCTTTGTCTCCATGATCCACGATTCTCAGGATCTCCGCCACCATTGGACAAGTAGAGCTGACTTTTGCCTATAAGGTGATGGTTTAGGAAGCTGGTATTCTCAGGAGGGCTTAGGAGTAGGTACTAGATACCTGGTCGCTAATCACTGATATTCAAAGGCACAAGCCATGCACTCTCCTGGATGGGCTAGGGAGGGAGAAATGTCCAGTTTGTGGGGGCTGGGGGTAGAGAACCACGGAGAAAAGCAACAACAAGTTCCCCACCTTCTTAAGGAAAACGTGAGCACTCAGGTGCAGACTGTAAATGGGGAGCCAATCTTCCAGAAATACTAGGGTAGAGTCAGACTACAGTCGTTAAGAGTCTGATTTAATGTTGGGCTGGTGGTCTGTGGACTTAAGGCTCTTTGTGTAATTTACAGAGCATCTGACTTATTCCAGAGTCTGGAACTTTCCTGCTTTGCAGGCAGTATTGCTAAGCAGGCCTGGAAGCAAACTCCTAGGGTGTAGAACATCATAACCTCAAGAAGCTAGAAGTATAACTTTATGTACTCACAATTTCAGATGAAAATTTCCCTAATAACACTACATGATAGACATTTCACACATTGAATGTCAATTTACTACAAAGTAAGAGATTAAAAAAATAAATACACAGTAGGGACTCCATTATCAACAGGAGACTAAAATAGGATCATAGAATAACTGTAAATTGGCCTATACTCATGTGTCATCAAAACCACTGAGAAATTCTCAAGTTTTCATTACCTTTTGATAATGTGAGGAGAGTAAATAGTCCTTTCATATCACTGATGTGTTGTCTGCCATCTCCAGGCAGAGTACAAGCACTAAGTTAATGCTTCATCAAGGCTGAATGTAGGCTTCTGCGACATTCAGAAAAGAGTAGGCTTCTGCTATATTCCTGTTCCTTTATAGGAATTTAATCTCTATCTGATAAATTTCACAGTAGAGGCACTTCTTTAAAGATTATTTCTTTAAAGATACTTAAACAAAAACAAGACCGGGAGCTGACTGTGGCTCAGATCATGAACTCCTTATTGCCAAATTCAGACTTAAATTGAAGAAAGTAGGGAAAACCGCTAGACCATTCAGGTATGACCTAAATCAAATCCCTTATGATTATACAGTGGAAGTGAGAAATAGATTTAAGGGCCTAGATCTGATAGACAGAGTGCCTGATGAACTATGGAATGAGGTTTGTGACATTGTACAGGAGACAGGGATAAAGACCATCCCCATGGGAAAGAAATGCAAAAAAGCAAAATGGCTGTCTGGGGAGGCCTTACAAATAGCTGTGAAAAGAAGAGAGGCGAAAAGCAAAGGAGAAAAGGAAAGATATAAGCATCTGAATGCAGAGTTCCAAAGAATAGCAAGAAGAGTTAAGAATGCCTTCTTCAGCGATCAGTGCAAAGAAATAGAGGAAAAGAACAGAATGGGAAAGACTAGAGATCACTTCAAGAAAATTAGAGATACCAAGGGAACATTTCATGCAAAGATGGGCTCGATAAAGGACAGAAATGGTCTGGACCTAACAGAAGCAGAAGATATTAAGAAGAGGTGGCAAGAATACATGGAAGAACTGTACAAAAAAGATCTTCATGACCCAGATAATCATGATGATGTGATCACTAATCTAGAGCCAGACATCTTGGAATGTGAAGTCAAGTGGGCCTTAGAAAGCATCACTACAAACAAAGCTAGTGGAGGTGATGGAATTCCAGTTGAGCTGCTTCAAATCCTGAAATGTGATGCTGTGAAAGTGCTGCACTCAATATGCCAGCAAATTTGGAAAACTCAGCCGTGGCCACAGGACTGGAAAAGGTCAGTTTTCATTCCAATCCCAAAGAAAGGCAATGCCAAAGAATGCTCAAACTACTGCACAATTGCACTCATCTCACACACTAGTAAAGTAATGCTCAAAATTCTCCAAGCCAGGCTTCAGCAATATGTGAACCGTGAACTTCCAGATGTTCAAGCTGGTTTTAGAAAAGGCAGAGGAACCAGAGATCAAATTGCCAACATCCGCTGGATCATGGAAAAAGCAAGAGAGTTCCAGAAAAACATCTATTTCTGCTTTATTGACTATGCCAAAGCTTTTGGCTGTGTGGATCACAATAAACTGTGGAAAATTCTGAAAGAGATGGGAATACCAGACCACCTAACCTGCCTCTTGAGAAATCTGTATGCAGGTCAGGAAACAAGAGTTAGAACTGGACATGGACCAACAGACTGGTTCCAAATAAGAAAAGGAGTACGTCAAGGTTATATATTGTCACCCAGCTTATTTAACTTATATGCAGAGTACATCATGAGAAACGCTGGACTGGAAGAAGCACAAGCTGGAATCAAGATTGCCGGGAGAAATATCAATAACCTCAGATATGCAGATGACACCACCCTTATGGCAGAAAGTGAAGAGGCGCTAAAAAGCCTCTTGATGAAAGTGAAAGAGGAGAGTGAAAAAGTTGGCTTAAAGATCAACATTCAGAAAACGAAGATCATGGCATCTGGTCCCATCACTTCATGGGAAATAGATGGGGAAACAGTGGAAACAGTGTCAGACTTTATTTTTTTGGGCTCCAAAATCACGGCAGGTGGTGATTGCAGCCATGAAATTAAAAGACGCTTACTCCTTGGAAGAAAAGTTATGACCAGTCTAGATAGTATATTCAAAAGCAGAGACATTACTTTGCTGACTAAGGTCCATCTAGTCAAGGCTATGGTTTTTCCTGTGGTCATGTATGGATGTGAGAGTTGGACTGTGAAGAAGGCAGAGCGCCAAGGAATTGATGCTTTTGAACTGTGGTGTTGGAGAAGACTCTTGAGAGTCCCTTGGACTGCAAGGGGATCCAACCAGTCCATTCTGAAGGCGATCAACCCTGGGATTTCTTTGGAAGCAATGATGCTAAAGCTGAAGCTCCAGTACTTTGGCCACCTCATGCGAAGAGTTGACTCATTGGAAAAGACTCTGATGCTGGGAGGGATTGGGGGCAGGAGGAGAAGGGGACGACCCAGGATGAGATGGCTGGATGGCATCACCGACTCGATGGACATGAGTCTGAGCAAACTCCGGGAGTTGGTGATGGACAGGGAGGCCTGGTGTGCTGCAATTCATGGGGTCACAAAGAGTCAGACACGACTGAGCGACTGAACTGAACTGAACTGAATCCTCTAATTAGCAAGATTAACAGAGACACTTCCAGTCTTAGGAATGCATGGTAAGTTTAACAATCTTTATTTTTCTTTAAGCTTTTTTTCCCCAAAAAATATGGATCATGAAGTGCATAATGCAGCAACCTTATAGGGTTTTTAAAAGGAAAAAATAAAGCTTTATATTTAACTTACTCTTAAAGACATAGGCAAAATTACTAAATCACATAGCTAAGATCAAGTTTAAGGAATATGGGACTTAGGGGAAATTATACTGTGTTTTGTACATTTTGCCTTCTTCCCTGCCTGTAAAAAAATACTGATGGAATATAATGTAGTTAAAATTAGGTTTTGAGGGTAATAGAGATGGGGAAAAGAGACAGAGAAAAGCGAGGCTTTGAGAGAGAAACAAGTAAGAGAAAAGTAGGTGTGGGTTTGGCCCAGAGACTGGGAGGGCACTTTATAGACTCATTTTATTTATGTGTGTCTGGTAGTGCCCAGGGTCCTTGTTTCGTATCAGCTTACTATGAAAGTGAAAGTATCTCAGTCGTGTCCGACCCTTTGTGAGTCCATGGACTGCACAGTCCATGGAATTCTCCAGGCCAGAATAATGGAGTGGGTAACCTTTCCCTTCTCCAGGGGATCTTCCCAACCCAGGGATCGAACCCAGGTCTCACGGATTGCAGGAGGATCCTTTGGAAACTGAGCCACCAGGGAAGCCCAAGAATACTGGAGTGGGTAGCCTATCCCTTCTCCAGCGGATCTTCCCAACCCAGGGATTGAACTGGGGTCTCCTGCATCATAGGCAGATTCTTTACCAACTGAGCTATGAGGGAAGCCCATCAGCTTACTGTGATACATCCCTTTCTCCAATTCACTGCCTTCTTGAGTTTGGTGCCTGGCTTCTCTAATGCCTGGGCTCTCCGATGACTGTTTTGGTGTGTTTTACCCAGAAGTGGCTCTGCGCACAGCATGTTCTTCTCTAATAAGTCTGACTTGTTCCCAAGGCACATCTCTCTGTCATGCTGATTGTTAAGACAATGGATTGTTTATTAACAAGTTAGGAATCAAGAAACTGTGTTTCTAGCTGCGTTATCTTAGACAAACCATTTAATCCTTTTGATTTTGATTCCTCGTTGTTGAAAAGAAAGAGGTTAATCTTTCAGCTTTAAGTGTTTGGCAGTATATTTAACCCTGGAGAAGGGAATGGCAGTCCACTTCTTTCTTGGAGAATCTCTATGGACAGATGAGCCTGGCTGGCTACAGTTCATACGGTCGCACAGGTCGGACCTGACTGAGGCGACTTAGCATGGCATTATCTATTTAACAGCTACCCTTTACAGGTATTTGTTCAAGGTTGATATTTCCACTGGGAGCTGGGCTGATGAGAATCACATGTAAGTGTAATTAAAAGATTCATTAATTGCCACTACTGTAAAGAGAAGTAAAACGTATTTGTTAGAAGTGGATATTTTCATTTTGGAGTAGGCTGATAAGAGTACTTACCCATTGTGGACTCATTCAGACTCAATTCAGAATCCATATATTTTACTCCTATGCTGCCACTACTTTTGTTATTTATGAGTCATATAGGAAATGAGTATTCATTATTAGCCAACCTCTTTAGATCAATGGGTATGTTTCTGATAAGAAAACTTCTATAAAATTTAGGAAAATTATTAAGCATTTATTAATGTTTAAGGCTCTATTTCACTAATATATCTTAACTGTGACAAGAGAAATATAAAATATTGAGAATTTAGATATATCTGAAGCTGACTTCTTTTTATTAAGATCATAAATTAAGAATCTAAGTCAACATAAATTGCCAGACAGATAAAAAAAGAAATGAAAGAAAATTTGACAGATGGAGAGAGATGTAGGATCTATCGAGGAGGACAGACACAATTTCAGAAAGAGAAATAGATAGTAACCAAAGCAACAACAGAGGAAAATGTAAGTTTGATGCAGCCATCATAAGCCAAGCAGAATACATTTTGAGAGACTGGTATTTAGTGACATCCTCCTAAAATTTTACAAGAATGATAAAAACTCTTAGAAGCTTTATGACATAAAGAAAACAAAATGAACAATGAGTTCTAAGGCAAAGGACCCAGGGATTTCCCTTGTTGTCCACTGGTTAAGAATCCATCTTCCAATGCAGGAGATGCAGGTTCAACCCCTGGCTGCAGAACTAAGACCCCACATGCTGCAGGGCAACAGCCCATATGCTGCAATCACTGAGCCCACATGCCACAACTAAGACATGGCCAAATAAATACATAAGTGTTTCTAAAAGTTAAATAATAAGGCACAGGACCCATGCTTCCAAATTTAAAAAATTTTCCAATTTTTACTGTATTCATTGTCATACACATTTTAGCTCTTGGGTCTATCTTCTCAAATCTTGTCACTCATCAAACTCCTGTGTTTTCTCATACGTATTGTATATTGTCTCAACTGGAAAACTGGAAATGACTTTTAAGCTTATTAACTTTCTGGTCAAGAACATTCTTTAAACATAGACTACTGTACTCTTTGTAGAAATACAGATTTAAGGTTTTTAGTAACAGCTCATATGGTCCTTCAGTTCAGTTCAGTTCAGTCGCTCAGTTGTGTCTGACTCTTTGCAACCCCATGAATTGCAGCATGCCTTGCCTCCCTGTCCATCACCAACTCCTGGAGTTCACCCAAACTCGTGTCTATCGAGTTGGTGATGCTATCCAGCCATCTCATCCTCTGTTGTCCCCTTCTCCTCCTGCCCCCAATCCCTTCCAGCATCAGGGTCTTTCCCAATGAGTCAACTCTTTGGATGAGGTGGCCAAAGTATTGGAGTTTCAGCTTTAGCATCAGTCCTTCCAATGAACACCCAGGACTGATCTCCTTTAGAATGGACTGGTTGGATCTCCTAGCAGTCCGAGGGACTCTCAAGAGTCTACTCCAACACCACAGTTCAAAAGCATCAATTCTTCGGCGCTCAGCTTTCTTCACAGTCCAACTCTCACATCCATACGTGACCACAGGAAAAACCATAGCCTTGACTAGACAGACCTCTGTTGGCAAAGTAATGTCTCTGCTTTTGAATATGCTATCTAGGTTGGTTGGTCATAGCTTTCCTTCCAAGGAGTAAGCGTCTTTTAATTTCATGGCTGCAATCACCACCTGCCGTGATTTTGGAGCCCAAAAAAATAAAGTCTGACACTGTTTCCACTGTTTCCCCATCTATTTCACATGAAGTGATGGGACCAGATGCCATGATCTTCGTTTTCTGAATGTTGATCTTTAAGCCAACTTTTTCACTCTCCTCTTTCACTTTCATCAAGAGGCTCTTTAGGTCCTCTTCACTTTCTGCCATAAAAGTGGTATCATCTGCATATCTGAGGTTATTGATATTTCTCCCGGCAATCTTGATTCCAGCTTGTGCTTCTTCCAGCCCAGTGTTTCTCATGATGTACTCTGCATTTAAGTTAAATAAGCAGGGTGACAATATACAGCCTGATGTACTCCTTTTCCTATTTGGAACCAGTCTGTTGGTCCATGTCCAGTTTTAACTGTTGCTTCCTGACCTGCATATAGGTTTCTCAAGAGGCAGGTCAGGTGGTCTGGTATTCCCATCTCTTTCAGAATTTTCCACAGTTTATTGTGATCCACACAGCCAAAGGCTTTGGCATAGTCAATAAAGCAGAAATAGATGTTTTTCTGGAACTCTCTTGCTTTTTCCATGATCCAGCGGATGTTGGCAATTTGATCTCTGGTTCTTCTACCTTTTCTAAAACCAGCTTGAACATCTGGAAGTTCATGGTTCATGTATTGCTGAAGCCTGGCTTGGAGAATTTTGAGCATTACTTTACTAGCATGTGAGATGAGTGCAATTGTGCAGTAGTAAAAAGTTGGCTTAAAGCTCAATATTCAGAAAACGAAGATCATGGCATCCGGTCCCATCACTTCATGGAAATAGATGGGGAAACAGTGGAAACAGTGTCAGACTTTATTTTTTGGGACTCCAAAATCACTGCATATGGTGACTGCAGCCATGAAATTAAAAGACGCTTACTCCTTGGAAGGAAAGTTATGACCAACCTAGATAGCATATTCAAAAGCAGAGACATTACTTTGCTGACTAAGGTCCATCTAGTCAAGGCTATGGTTTTTCCTGTGGTCATGTATGGATGTGAGAGTTGGACTATGAGGAAGGCTGAGTGCCGAAGAATTGATGCTTTTGAACTGTGGTGTTGGAGAAGACTCTTGAGAGTCCCTTGGACTGCAAGGAGATCCAACCAGTCCATTCTGAAGGAGATCAGCCCTGGGATTTCTTTGGAAGCAATGATGCTAAAGCTGAAACTCCAGTACTTTGGCCACCTCATGTGAAGAGTTGACTCATTGGAAAAGACTCTGATGCTGGGAGGGATTGGGGGCAGGAGGAGAAAGGGACGACTGTGGATGAGATGGCTGGATGGCATCATGGACTCGATGGACATGAGTCTGAGCGAACTCCGGGAGTTGGTGATGAACAGGGAGGCCTGGCATGCTGCGATTCATGGGGTTGCAAAGAGTTGGACACGACTGAGCGACTGAACTGAACTGAACTTGAGCATTCTTTGGCATTGCCTTTCTTTGGAATTGGAATGAAAACTGACCTTTTCCAGTCTTGTGGCCACTGCTGAGCTTTCCAAATTTGCTGGCATATTGAGTGCAGCACTTTCATAGCATCATCTTTCAGGATTTGAAATAGCTCAACTGGAATTCCATCACCTCCACTAGCTTTGTTTGTAGTGATGCTTTCTAAGGCCCACTTGACTTCACATTCCAGGATGTTTGGCTCTAGGTGAGTGATCATACCATTGTGATTATCTTGGTCGTGAAGATCTTTTTTGTACAGTTCTTCTGTGTATTCTTGCCACCTCTAAACAGCACTAATAACTAGTTTCACATAATAAATTGAATCTAAGTTTTGCTTTTTGTCCATATTACATTTTAAACCAATTTTGGTTGATGGCTCAGATGGTAAAGTGTCTGTCTACAATGTGGGAGACCTGGATTTGATCCCTGTGTTGGGAAGATCCCCTGGAGAACGAAATGGCAATCCACTCCAGTACTATTGCCTGAAAAATCTCATGGACAGAGGAGCCTGGTAGGCTACAGTCCATGGGGTCGCAAAGAGTCGGACACAACTGAGCGATTTCAGTTCAGTTCAAAGAGATTTTTAAATGTATTGTATCTTTGCAATTAAGTAAAAATTATATGTGTAGACTTAGATGGCAAATAAATACATTCTAATAGAAGGCAAGTTTCTCTATTAGTACTTACTCAAATAAGGAGAAGGGTATGTGTTGCCCTTCATTGCTGACTACAGTGTCCATGTAAAGATTAAGAATACTAATTTTGTAGGATTTGGTGGTTGCTCTTTGATCAAGGGAAGATTATTTTCCACACGCATCCCATTGGCTACAATAATAGGGATGATGACAATGTCTGATAATGACAATGACAATAGTTAACATTTATTGAAAGATAATCCTACTAAAACAGGAGTCAGCAGATTTTTCTGTAAAGGGGCAGATAGGAAATAATTTAGACTTTGCAAGCCACAGTCTTAGTCTCAATTACTCAGCTCTGGTATCACAGTATTAAAGAAGCTATTGTTCAGACACTAAGTTGTATCCAACTCTTTTCAACCCCATGGACTGCAGCACTCCAGGCTTCCTTGTCCTTCACTATCTTCTGGGGTTTGCTCAAATTCATGTCCATTGAGTTGGTGGTACCATCCAACCATCTCATTCTCTGCCGCCCCATTCTCTTCCTGCCCTCAATCTTTACCGGCATCAGGGATCTTTCCCCACCATCCCATTCACTGGGTTAGCTCTTCACATCAGGTGGCCAAAGTACTGGAGTTCAACTTCAGCATCAGTCCTTCCAATGAATATTCAGGACTGATTTCCTTTAGGATGGACTGGTTGGATCTCCTTGCTGTCCAAGGGACTCTCAAGAGTCTTCTCCAGCACCACAGTTTGAAAGCACTTTGGACAATATGTAATTAAATGAGCATAGCTGTGTTCCAATAAAACTTTATTTACTTTATAGGTCAGTCAAAACTTTATAGGTCAGGGTTCAGATTTGGCCTGAGGGCTGTAATTTTCTGGCCCCTGGATTAAATAATGGAGGATATTTGAATTCCAGTGAATTACTTTACTGTAGCTAAGTGCTGTATTTCTTTAATTCCTGCTTTATATTTCATTATTCTCTAAAATATATGTGGGCTCAGACAGTGAAGAATCTGCCTGCACTTCAGGAGACCTGGGTTTGATCCCTGGGTTGGGAAGATCCCCTGGAGAAGGGAATAGCAACTCACTCCAGTATTCTTGCCTAGAGAATTCCATGGACAGAGGAGCCTGGTGGGCTACAGTCCAGGGGGTTACAAAGAGTCGGACATGACTGAGCAACTAACACTTTCAGTATATAAATAAAGATATATTAGATTTATTTTAGTCTTAAAAAATTATTCCCATATCATGCATATTTGCTAAAGATTTAAAGCAACATTTTCTGTTTGAACAATAATAATTAGCATCTACTTATAAAGTAATGGTGTTAATTTTTACTGTATAACCAATCATCCCCCAAATGTAATGACTTAAAAAGCAGAGTACCAGTATTTGCTCACAGTTCTGTGGGTCAGTCCTTTGGGTCCGTCTTTGCTCCATGTAGGGTCAGCAGCTCTCAGTTCCCTGTCAGTGTGTAGCTCTCACCTGGAGAAGCTGGATTGGTTGCCATGGCTGGGTCCTCTTTCCATGTACTCTGGGTCCTCTCTCCATGTACTCTTTCATCCTTTACAGCACTAGCCTGAGCTTTTTCTGAAAAGTGGTTATGTGATAGGGAAGAGCAAATGTGAATCCATATTGGGTCTGTTTCTTTTTCATTAACCTTTGTACTCTATGCTTTTGTTACAAGTTCATCACTAAAGGGATGTTGTCCATAGCTTAAAATGTACATAATGGTCTATCTCCAGGAATCCTGTTTCCCATGCCTGACAGTTAAGGTTGAAAATACCTTTGTTTAGCTTATGGGAAACATCCAGTGAAGCCCACCTGTGGATGGATGCAGGAAAGAAGAAATTAACACACCCCCTCTGGAGTCTGGCTGGAACCAGGAAATATTTGCTACAACTTATCACCTTTTTCACTTTACTTCCTCACCTTCCCTTCTTTGTTCTATAAAAGAAACTAGCATTCAAACACCAGCATAATGGATCTTTGGGACACTAGTCCACCATCTTCTCTGCCTGCTGACTTTCTGAATAAAATCACTATTCCTAGCCCCAGCAGCTTATTTCTCAATTGACTGGCTTGTCACACATTGAGCAGTATGAGCTTAGACTTGGTAACAGGCAGAGTCTTCAACAGCAAGAGAGGGAGGGGCTGTGTGCACAGGTGCTGGTCAAGCCTCCACTTGCACTGCATTTGCAGGGCAAGTCCCATGGTCAAGTCCAGATTTAAGGACTAGAAATAGATGGTCTCCTGAGGAAGGCACTGCAAAGGCACGTTGCAAAGAGACACACAGGTACACCAGAGAGAAATGAGAGTTCACAAGACGGACTAGTGTCCTTGGAGTTGTGTCACATGTGCTCGCTTACTCCAGATCTGCTTTGCTGTCAGCCATGTAGGGTGTATAAACCAGTTGACTCTAGAACTGGCTCATCATTAGGCATGGATTTTGTACAACAGGGGAGAATAAGCATATGTGTTGCTTAAAGCCATTAAACTGATGTCTCCACATCTTTCCAAGACCAGGCCAAGACCAAAGCCATATAGTTAGTTAGCTTAGATACATACAGACCCTGACTGCTACTAAGAGGATTTAAAGCAGCTACTCAATTTCTTGTTCTCAGTTCTCTTGCGTATTAGAGAAACACATTCCTCTCCATCTGAGCCCAAAGCCTGGCCTCCAGTCTAAGTAAAAGATGCACTCTTGATGGTCAAATATAACCCTATGCTTTTGAACTGCGGTGTTGGAGAAGACTATTGAGAGTCCCTTGGACTGCAAGGAGATCCAACCAGTCCATTCTAAAGGAGATCAGTCCTGGGTGTTCTTTGGAAAGACTGATGGTAAAGCTGAAACTCCAATACTTTGGCCACCTCATGCGAAGAGTTGACTCATTGGAAAAGACTCTGATGCTGGGAGGGATTGGGGGCAGGAGGAGAAGGGGACGACAGAGGATGAGATGGCTGGACGGCATCACCTCAATGGACGTGAGTTTGGGTAAACTCCAGGAGTTGGTGATGGACAGGGAGGCCTGGCGTGCTGCAATTCATGGGGTCACAAAGAGTTGGACACGACTGAGTGACTGAACTGAACTGAACCCAGTTTAACACTAAAATGTTCTTAACTCCAGTTCCATTTTTCTAAGTATTCATTGTTAGGCTTCTCTCTCTTAAATGGTAGCTCTCAGCCTCTTACCTCCTTGCAGAAAGCATGGATTTAGACTTTAAGTCTAAAAACTTATTTTGATTTTTCTCAGTGTTTACCAGCCCATCTCAGTGACACGAGGCTCGTGCTCTGATTTTCTTTGAAACCATTGTCATATGCCTATCACCCAATTACCAGGATAAACTGCCAAATCTATATTTATTTTCAAGCAGAAGTTGCGAAGTCTACAACTCTTTTTAAGGTTTTGGCTTTTCCTAATAAGTGCCAACATGTTTATTAAACAAGTCTCCAAATAAAAAACCTCTTCTACATGTTTGCTGCTCTGTAACAAAAATATATGCTAAATTTAAGAAAAATACATGCTATAAAAAGCATATACTATAAAATGAAGCCTAAATTGACCTATTTTTTATTCTTCCTCAAGTCTTAGTCTCGATACAGTCATTCTTCTTTAAAAAGTTTCTGTGCTTGCTATGGCTGATAGAAAAACAAAGTTGATTTACAAAATATAGCAGAACTTGGCCAAAGTTGAGACACATTGTTAATATGGAAAGGGAGTTAACAGGGTAACTCCCAAAGAAGGGGACAAGAAAAATGCTCTTTTGAGAAAACAGAGTAGAAAGATTTTATCACAATCTGTTTTTTTCTCTCTACCTCTTCCTTGGACTTTAATCACAGTCTTAGAGTTGCAGACAAACATCTAGGAGTATCCCACTCTCAAGACTTTTCGTATTTGTCTAATACAGTATTCATTTTCAAAGTAGACTATAATTTGGAGGCTGTTTGGACTTTTCAGGATTTCCCTAACCAGTGATCATGCTGCTGGAAGTTTTTGGTTAACAGCAGTCCAGTACCTGAGCAGGATCCTATGAGGCATTCCAGGGACAGATCCCCGCTGTGTCCTCTGTCTGCCTTTTGTTTATGGAAAAAACTTTAGTCTCTGAGGCCTTCCTGAATTCCAAAGAACACATTTAATCAGAGAACTAAGAAAATGCAGAAACAAAGGAAAACAGTCCAGCAAGACAGATAATGATAGTTTAGTCATTAAAGTCAAGGACATTTATCTCCTCTTCAAGGGCTACAGATAATATTCTGAGCCATATCCTTGAGCTATTTTGCAGGTATTGAAACCCCGACCAGGTAGAAGTTAAATGCATACTGATCACCAGCTTGTAAACACCAGACCAGCTGGAATTGGAAGGTTTCTGATTTTCATTCCTGATTACCTCATCACCAACCAATCAGAAGAATGTTCATGAGCTGATCACACACCCTGAAGCCCACTTCTTCACTCTGTCCTTAAAAACCTTTCCCTGAAAGCCTTTGGGGAATTTGGGCCTTTTGAGAATTCACTGCCCATTTTCCTTTCTTGGCCCCACATTGGGGACAAGCTGAAACAGGAGGCTGGGAATTCAGAGAACAATCTTGAAAGGAATGACATAGCCTGAGGACATAACATAGACTGATTAGCATCAAACAGATATGACGGCAGACGATCGACTTTCACTAGACCTTGAGTCTCAGTGTGCACTCACTGTAACGTATCAGCAAGCTAAGTAATAACCCTACAGACATCATGACAGTTGCAAGTCCATAAAGGTCATAAAGGTGGGTGGTGGCCCAATTTTTGAAAACCCCTACCCTTTCCCCAGGTGGTGCTGGTAGTAAAGAATCCACCTGCCAGCGCAGGAGACCTAAGAGATGGGGGTTCAATCCCTGGGTTGGGAAGGTCCCCTGGAGAAGGGCATGGCAACTCACTCCAGTATTCTTGCCTGGAGAATCCCATGGACAGAGGAGCCTGGCAGGCTACAGTCCATTGGGTTGCAGAGTTGGACATGACTGAAGTGACCTAGCACATAGCCTTCCCCAAGATAGCTGGAATATCCCTCCCACTCACCAGCCTAAGAAATGACCCACCCCTATAAAAACTGACACCCTCCTACTGAGCTGCTGCTCTTGCCTTCTGAGGTGGCCCATACTTCGTGGAGTGTGTTTCTCTCTAAATAAATCCACCTCTTACCTATCATTTTGTCTCACACTGAACTCTTTCTGCAATGAAATATCAAGAACCTGAGCTCCATTATGTCCTCAGAGCAGGTGTGTGATCTCAGTTAAAAGACTTGGTTCAAATTCCAATCTGGGTTTTGCCTGGGTTCAAGTTTCAATCTGAGTTGCACAGTTTCAAAATGCTGCACTTTCCTTCACCAGAACTTGGCGTTTTTATGGCCTGTAGGTGAGTGGACCCAAGTTTGGTTCTGTAACAGTCCCTTTTACTTAAGCCCAACAAAGAAAAATGTGAAAACCAAAGAGGTAAACCTAAGATTTTGTTTTAGCTGATTTAAGGGAAAATGTGAAACCTCGTCACAAAGTACTTCTCAACAAAGCGTGCCTGGGTGAATTTCCTGGTGAAATTCAGGCCAAAGACAGACGCGAGTGAGCCCCGGTTTGCTGCATTGGATTCCCCTAGTGAAGGGTTCTGTCCTCCTTTGGAAGAGCTTTGTTTGGAAGGGATCTGAAGAAAAGGGAGGAACAGGTTCTGAAGGTTATCTCCGTCCATCGGATTTCTGCAGGAGCCCCTCCAGGTCTGCTGCGCCCAGCACCTGTGGCTTTCTGGAGCTCCTGTGTTGATGGTGCAAGGAAGCTGCACTTGGTAGGGATTGGTTCTCCTGACTTCCTGAGATCTCAGTGAGCTCTAAATCTCTGTAAAGTGTAGGTTTGTTGCAGGAAGAGGGACCCCTTCCAGGGCCCGAAACTGGACTCTTGTCTAACACTCAGAAATGAATTGTCCAAGGAGACACGTGTTGACAAAGCAAGAGATTTTATTGGGAAAGGGCACCCGAGTGGAGAGTAGTAGGGTAAGGGAACCCAGGAGAACAGCTCTGCCATGTGACTCGCAGTCTCGGGTTTTATGGTGATGGGATTAGTTTTCAGATGGTCTTTGGCCAATCATTCTAATTCAGAGTCTTTCCTGGTGGTGCACGTGTTGCTCAGCCAAGATGGATGCTAGCGAGAGGGATTCTGGGAAGTGGACGGACATGCGGTGTCTCCTTTAGGCCTTTCCCAAACTCTTCCGGTTGGTGGTGGCTTATTAGTTCTGTATTCCTTATCAGGATCTCCTCTCATAAAACAACTCATGCAAATAGTTACTATGGTGCCTGGCCAGGGTGGGCGGTTTCAATCAGTGTGCTTCCCCTAACAGGTTTGTCTGTAGGTGCAGGGAGCTCACTGGAACTGATGGAAGTAATGGTGTCAGGAAGGGAGGGTGATGAGGAATTTACGGTAGCAGATAGAGCAAGCCTAAAGCAGGAGCTTGCCAAAAGCTTGCACCCATGTTTCCCTTGACAGCCTCCCTTTCTTTTCCTTTGCAGTGTCTTCATCCCTTTTTCTTTTTTTCCTATTTCTTCTTGCTTTTGTTATTGACTATTCACAATTTCTTTCCCTTATTGTACTTCTTTAGGTATTGCTTCTGTGCATGCTTAGTCACGTCCAGCTCTTTGTGACCCCATGGACTGTAGCCTGTCAAGCTCCTCTGTCCATGGAATTTTCCAGGCAAGACTACTAGAGTGGGTTGCCATTTCCTTCTCCAGGGGATCTTCCCGCCCCAGGGATTGAACCCAAGTTTCTTGTGTCTCCTGCATTGGCAGGTAGATTCTTTACCACTGTGCCACCTGGGAAGCCCATTTTATAGAATACACTTATTATATTTTTGCTCAGCATAGGTAACTAAACAAAGAAATTTACTAAGACATTTCACATTTTAATTTCCTTTCCTAAAAGTTATACACTAAAAGCCTCGTGCCAGTAACCTGTGGGATGGCTGCTTGTGGTGGGGCAGTTAGTTACTGTTTGACTGCCTGATTTGGTCTCTCAGCCTCTGTTTTGAGAACCCTTTACTGTGAGTCATTTTTGGAAGTGGTGTCTTTCCTTCATGGGAACAAAAGGCTGTAGGACCAGGCAAATAGCAGGGAGAGGAGTACTGAGCTTGTTATCGAGGACTGGATATTTAGACACTCTTGAGACTGAACGTTGAATCACTGAAGCACTGGGATGAAAACAGTTACCAGCTGAGAAGACTTGCTTCCTGACCCTTGAGAGCAACTTGGTTCCTGTTCTTTGTCCAAGTTGGGGGACCCAACTTTCCAGGAATTCTCTAAGCTCTTCTAATAAATTCCATTTTGCTTATTATAGCCAGAGTTGGTTTTTGATGTTCTCAAGAAAAAAAAAAAAAAAAATCCAGACTCTATTGCCAAAAATGCTCCAGGATACCAACTCAACAGTGCTCTCTGAAGATCATGAGTCACTCTGGATACTTCAGGGACATATTTACCATTTCTAAATGAATTTTGATATTTAAAGTGAAAATTTAGAAAATTCAGCAAAAAAAATAAAGAAAAAAAATGTTCTCACCAGTTCAATGCAGCTACTTAAAATTATTTGTAGTTATCTCAAAATCAAAAAAGAACATATTTCTACATATCTACCCACCTATTTGAGCATGAATAAGGTAGAAATTCTTTTCTCTTTTCGTCTTTGTTAGTCTTTTTTTCTATCTGTAGCCAGGTCTGTATACAACAGATCTTCATCAATGTTGGAGTCTGTCAATTCAACCAAAGAAATTTCTATGACATTTCTGCTAAAGACCAGTATTTTGTTTGTTCGGTTTGCAGGAAAATAAAAGTCAGGAATGTGTTCAGGCCATATTGTCTTTTATATCTCATTTATGGTGGATGGTAAACACTTAAATTGCCCAGCATGAGATGAGGATTTTGAAGCTTGATTTTGAAGCCCTGGGTTCATAGGTATTCCTTGCATTTATTTGCTGTGTAATCTGAGGCATATTATGTGATCTTTATGCTTTAGTTTCTCTATTTGCAAAAAGGGGATGAGAAATCTGCCTTCAAGGTGAATGTGAATATTAAAGGTAATATTAAATGCCTGGTCATTCATTGTGTGTGGAACCTCTATGGTCCATGTGTCACCTATAGAAAGTAGGCTGTAAACTACAGATAGTGTTAAATATGAGGAGAGCAGCCAATTCCACAGTTTTTCTCCTCTTACCTATTGCCTTAAATCAGTAATTCTTTTTTTAAAAGTAACATATATTTATTTGGGTAACTGGGTTTTAGTTGCAACATGTGGGATCTAGTTCCCTGACCGGGAAGTAAACCCAAGCCCGTGTATTGGGAGCTTGGAGTCTTAGCTACTGGACCAACAGGAAAATCTCACTTTAAATCATAATTTTTTTTTTGAGTACACCTTGAGACCAAAGAAAGCAATGGATTCTCTTTATGAAAAAATAAACATCACAACACAAGCCCAGAGTTTTGTAGAAAATCTAGTGGGATTCTCAGACTATCTTAAAGCCATTTCATGGACTCAATATTAAGAATTCCTGCTTTAAATCAAGTAGCTCTTTTAAGCTGCCTTTTGTGCCAGGTAGTGTTATAAGTACCCATGTTTCCCAGAAGGTGGGATGGGGCTGCAGAAACAGTTCTGGCCCAAGGGCTTTGAGGGGAAGAACATAGGACTATAATGGGCAGGTCTGAGTTCTCTGTTTTCTTTCCCATCAGGGGAACTGGAAGTATTAATAAAGGACTTTAAGGTGGCAGAGTTGTAAAATGTAGGCATCCCACATCCCCAATCCCATGTCTCTTCTCTCGGTAGGAGGGCCACCAAGGAGACCCACCTGACCCACACTGGATTCGGAGGGGATGGAGGGATAAACCTGTGTTGTGCAAATTTCCTGAGAAGTCAGAGTGCCTGGAAAGGCAGCTAATACTGCTTAACCCAACTGATATAACCCCTCTGCTGACACATAAGGCCTCAGAGAACTTGGATCAACCTGGACCATGTCCATGTTAAACTGTTGTTTTTCAGTCACTAAGTCGTGTCTGACTCTCTGCGACTCCATGGACTGCAGCATGCCAGGCTTCCCTGTCCTTCACTCTCTCTGGGAGTTTGCTCAAATTCATATCCACTGAGATGGAGATGTTATCTAACCATCTCATGCTCTGTTGCCCTCTTTTCCTTTTGCCTTCAATATTTCCCAGCACCAGGGTCTTTTGAAATGAGCCGGCTCTTCACATCAAATGGTTAAAGTATTGGAGCTTCATCTTTAGCAGAGTTCCAGAGAACAGCAAGGAGTGATAAGAAGGCCTTCTTCAATGAACAGTGTAAAGAAACAGAGGAAAACAACAGAATGGGAAAGACTAGCAATCTCTTCAAGAAAATTTGATATCAAGAGAACATTTCATGCAAGGATGGGCATAATAAAGGACAGAAATGGTAAGGACCTAACAGAAGAAGAGATTAAGAGGTGGCAAGGATATACAGAACTATACAAAAAAGGTCTTATGACTGGGATAACCATAATGGTGGGTAACTCACCTAGGCATCTTGGAGTGTGAAGTCAAGTGGGCCTTTAGGAAGCATTATAACAAAGCTAGTGGAGGTGATAGAATTCCAGCTGAGCTATTTAAAATCCTAAAGATGATGCTGTTAAAGTGGTGCATTCAGTAAGGCAGCAAATTGTAAAACTCAGCAGTGGCCATAGGAGTGGAAATGGTCATTGTTCACTCCAATCCTAAAGAAAGGCAGTGCCAAATAATGTTCAAACTATAGAACAACTGCACTCATTTTGTGTGCTAGTAAGGTTATGCCCCAAATCCTTCAAACTAGGCTTCAGCAGTATGTGAACTGAAAACCTCCCGATGTGTAAGCTGGGTTTAGAAGGGGCAGAGGAAAAAAAGGTTAAATTAAATCTGTATATTAATAACAATATGTTTATGAAGTCCTTGTTCAATGGATGTGCACATATCTCATTGTATTTTTATAACTGTAGGAGGGCAGGGATTAATATACATCTTCTATGGATATAGCAAACTAAAACTCAAAATCTGCAGTGCCTTGTTCAAACACACTAGTGGAGACTAACATTCTTTTACGATGGTGTACTTTTACAGAAATATGTCTTAGAATGTTACTGCACCTGTAATAAAACCTAATCTAGCAATTCATTCATCCTAGGCTTGTTCTACAAGATGTGAGGTGGTTCTATTTCAACTAGATTCTACTTATTAAAGGGTTTGGCTAAAGTGGATGTTATATAGAGAAAGTGTGCTAACTTTCTGGAATTATGTAGTTAGTTCAATTACTGAAAGGTTCAACAACTAAAAACCACATATACTTGATAAAAATTGTTAATCAAAGAAATATATTATTGAGGAATTTGTTAACAATAATATGAATTTTATATTTTACATTTCTTTTTGTAAAAAACAAAATATTTGCTTCAGAACAAGTGAAAGGTGTATTTTTAAAGAAACCACAAAATTCACGTTTTAATCCTTTATTTTTATGATATATTAATTCAGAAAAGCACATAAACATATGTACAGTTTAATGGATTAAAAATAAAGTAAATATACATGTATCCACCATCTAGATCAAGAAATAAGGTACCAGCCCTCTAGAAGCAATCATCTTCAATACAAACTTCACTTACTATTAATTCAACATTAATTTCCTGAATTCATTGAACATGAATTTTCCACAAATGCAACAGACACAAGAATTGAAAATAAATACAACAGAGTCTGTTCGTTAGCAAATTTAAAGTATTAAGGTATTTTGCTTTAGATAACCTATTTCACTTGTCAAGACATATTATTCTTTCAAAGGAAGTGAACATCACGGTAAAGGTACCGACATCTTCGGGAAGAAAAACTGAAGTGAGCTGTATTGTTCTTTTTCTTTTTACTGTGGGGACATTATTCAGATTTGAATTTCTTTATCAAATGGAGATGCCATGATCACCCACTCCAAATTAAACAACTTAGAGCACAGTACAACGTAGTTTCAGATCATTTCTTTCCATATTTGAGAGTAGACTTAGACTTAGCTACAAGTGAGAAGAAATCCCGTGTTAGTGGCTTACCAAAATAGCAGATTATTTTCTCTCACAGAAAAAAATCTGGCTGTCGGTAGTCTCTTGGGCTGATACGCCTGTCCATTGTGCCAGGAAACCATCCTTAGCACATGGCTTCCACTTCACAGCTCAAGATGGCTAGTCAAGCTCCAGCCATCACATCACATTGTGCCAGAGGAAGGAGAGGTGGAATAGCCCTTTCTCTTCAAGGATTCCCTAGAAGTTCCATGCACTTCTGCTTATATCTTGCTAGACAGAAGTTGATCGCGTGGCAACCTCAAGATACAGGGAAGTAAGGAAATACAGTCTTCTGGACAGAGATAGTCCCACCAAAAATCAAGCGTTCTACTAAGAACAAAAAGATGCTGGCAGGAAGTCTTTTTTGCCACAGACAGCTTTCATATTTGTAGTGTTCTGTAGGTAAATCTATTCACTATAAAAACAGGTCAATATTCTGTTGAATAGGGTATTTCCCTGGTGGCTCTATGGCTAAGACTCTGTGCTCCCAATGCAGGGGGCTTGGGTTCCATCCCTGGTCAGGGAACTAGATCCCATTTGCCACAACTAAGTGATGGCATTCTGCAAGGAAGATCTCGGGTGCCCCAGCTAAATCCTGGTGAAGCCAAATAAATAATAAGTAAAAATATACATTTAATATTCCTTCAGACAGGAAAGTAATTTTCCACGTAGAAAAACAACAAAAATAGATTTTACAATTTTGCAGATGAAATTTTTTAGATGTTGATGTAAGATGGCTTTTTTAGATGTAAGATGGCTTTTTAAATATATAAATGATGAATATCCCTTTTTCTAAAAGTATACTTCATGATGCAAGAAAGGATGAAAAGTCAGATGAAAAACATTTTAAAAGGAGGAAATTTGGTACCACACAGTTGCACACTACCTGTATCAAGCAGTCAACACTAACACAAGTTTGGAGCTGTGCCGATGGAGTCATATGGCCCTGCTGCGCTGGGCTAGGCTGCAAGTACAGACACCTGCTTGTAAGTCCCGTGTGCTCCCTGCTGCCATGGGTTTAATGCAGTGGCCTAAATGCACATAATACAGGCCAACAGTGAGCTTAAAAGAATATCCCTACTGAAGTTATCCCATCTTGAAATGAAGCTTAATTAGGAAATACTGGACACTGACATGAGTGGTATCATAGTATTTCTCTAAATTCTGCATGAAAAACTGGGTACCATGTTAAATTCTGTCCTAAGCTGGCTTAACACTATTCCTTTTGAAGTGACGTTAAAGTTGCTGAGTTGTGTCCAACTTTTCACAAATTCTCCAGGCCAGAATACTGGACTAGGTAGCCATTCCCTTCTCCAGGGTATCTTCCCAACCCAGGTCTCCCGCATTGCAGGTGGATTCTTTACCAGCTGAGCCATCAGGGAAGCCCAAGGATACTGAAGTGGGTAGCCTATCCTTCTCCAGTGGATCTTCCTGACCCAGGAACTGAACTGGGGTCTCCTGCATTGCAGGCATATTCTTTACCAGCTGAGGTACCAGGGAAACCCACTATACCTCTTATGATTTCCCCAATCCTGCAATATCCCAGGAGTTCATGGAACAAAATATCTGTATATGAGTACAGATATGGAAGGTTTTGCAGACACGATATCCTGTAGGGAGAGTGTTGACAGGGGTAGTGACTGCTATCTGCGGGACCTGGAGAAACCCTTCTTTAACAAGAAATCATTGCAAACTGCATTAGAGCCTCTAGAGCCCACCAGTCTTTTTTAATTTTTAAAATTTATGTATTATTTTTGGCTGAGCTGGGTCTTTGCTGCTTTGAGCAGGCTTTCTCTAGCTGTGGAAAGCTAGTCTTTGCTGAGGTACATGGGCTTCTCACTGCGGTGGGTTCTCTGCTTTTGGGCTCTAGAGCCCAGCTGTGGTGCATGGGCTTAGCTGCTTTGAGGCATGTGGGATCTACCTGGATCAGGGATCAAACTCATGTCCCCTGCATTGGCAGGTGGCTTCTTCACTAATGGACCACCAGGGAAGTCCTAGAATTCACCAGTCTTATAGGCAAATTGTGTTTTACCAAACATACCAAAATGGTGTAATTTCTCCAAAACTTAACGGACTAAAAGGGTCCCAAGAAACCACTTTTAGGTTTTCCCTCTGCTTTGATTCAAAGACAAATAGCTGAAGGGTGAAAGAGAAGACTTACAGGCAGTGATAAGCTTTTTTGGGGGAGAAATTTTGCTAGTTTATATAGTTCCTAACATTAAAAAAAAATTTAAAAACCATTTGTTCACAAAAAGAGTAAAACTGGTAAAAAGTAGATACAATGAACATTTTTGAAAACAAACAATCAGTTTTCCTATTTGAAAAGTTGCTTACCTTTCTCCTAAGGTTTGATATTGTTGGGAAAAAGAAGTCAGCAGAGGAAAGTTCACACTGAGGAACGACCTGGATAAACCAGGGGTGGATCGGCCGGAGCAGTAAGGCCTGCGTACCGTCACCGCAGCACTTCTACTTCCTCCCCAGAGGTGCTGTCTCCCTTACTGGCTGGATGACTGCTGTTTGGGGGTAACTTCCTGGTGAAAGAGAGTGCTTCCTTTTTGGATCCAGCCTGCTTTACTGTAATCTGAAGCAAAGCCTGGGACTTACCTGGTGGTCCAGTGGTTAAGACTCTGTGCTTCCACTGCATGGGGTGTAAGTGTGATCCCTGGTTGGGTAGTTAAGATCCCACATACCTGGATGAAGCCACAAGAAAACCTCCCAAAACCTAACATGGGAAACTTTAAACAATGTTTTTGTCAGACTACAATTTTCATCAGTGAGTATATGTGCTTACATACGAGCAGACAGTGCCATGCAAATGACATTGAATACTGCGGTTCTGTGAGCAGGGACTGGCCCATAACTTGGGGTCACCCATGCAGCCTGTCTGCGTATCCTTTTCACAGGAGAGGCACAGTATTATGACTCAGGATGTACTCTAAGTTCTGTGGGTAATTCCTCACAGTTTTTTTTTAAGATTGTACTGCAGCGTGTATATGTCATGTAGTGCTAAATCATTTATGGAACCTCATTCACTTTTTACGGACAGCCCGATACCCAATCAAGCCAATTTTGGAGACAAGGAAGCATAATCTTGGAGACTGTGGTAATCTGCCCAATTTTACACTGCTAATCAGTCAACCATGTAGCCAGGGCGCTAGATCATGTCATTCTGATTTCAAAAACCATGCTCTCAATCACTACACTGTGTCAAGGCACAGGACAGAAAGGCAAGGAGAGAAAAAAAAAGAAATGAAAAGAGGTCAGTAAAAATTTCAGGGAATATATTTATTTTGTGACCCTTTAAAAATTCCAGCAAAACCTTTTAAAGTCTCTTTTACAACTAGAGGCTTAAGGACATGATTTTTTTATTCTTCCTCCACCAAGAGGATGGTGTTAAAATCAGGGTCACCGATGCCTTTCACTGATAGTTCTCCCCTGTAGTGGCTGACACATATTAATTTCTTGGTTGAAATACAGATCTGCTCATTTACAAATCTGAGATCTCTCATTAGAAAGGCATGCAAGTAATCTGCATGAGATTAGCTACATATGCAAATTTATATACATTTTCAAATGTTACCTTTTACAGTATTTTATATTAGGGATAATCCAGCTTTTCTCCATTTAATTTGTGACCGCAGGACTGAATTAATAATTAATAATCCTGTTTGTTTTAGAGAGCAAGCAGAAATAAAACCATATACCTTTTTTCTCTTGAGACTTACAATATTTTGCTACTTTCTTTGCACATTTTTGTAGTTAAATCTTTCACTCAACAAATATTCATCTCATTCTATCACATAGAGCCTTCACTCTAGTGAGAGCCAATCATTAAACGAAATACACAAGACATAATAGGGCAGGTGGTATAAATGGAAATTGAGCAGAGTAAGGGAGAGTGAGAGAGAGTAAGTGGGGTGTTGTTTACATAGTTCTCAGAGCACTGACCTTTTTGAAAGAGATCTGAGGAGAGACATAGCGTAAGCAAAGTTGGTGCCAAGGGGAAGGGCACTCAGGCAGGATATTAGAGTAGAGGTCTTGAGACCCAGACTTGCTTGCTATAGCAGAGGAAAGTGGAGGGTTGAGAGGTGGGAGAAGACTGAGCAAGCAAAAAAGTCCTGAATGCGAAACTGGGGATAACGTGGGTGGGAGTGGTTTACGTAGGGCCTTGTACACCACGGTAAGATTCAAAGTCCACGGCTTTCATTCTGAGATGGGAAGCCATTAGTGGATTTTAAGATAGGCGAAGAGCCAGCAAGGAGACTAAGGAATCATTTAGAAAACAGGAGAGAAATATGAGAGAGCAGAATTCCAGCAGGCAAGAAAAGGAGCTTCACGAGGAAGAGAGTAAGCTATCAAATGCTGCTCACAGGTGAAGTAAGATGGAGACTGAGAAATGAAAAGTGGATTTGAGAACATGGAGGCTCCTGAGGATCCAGAGCCTTAGTGGAGTTTGGGGATCAAGTCTGACTTTTGGGTTTAAGAATGAGTAGCAGACATGCAAGTTTTTCTGTATAAGAGTGGATCAGAGCAATGGGGTAGTATTCGGAGGGAGACACAATCAAGATTTTTTCCCTGGAGGGCAGTTATTATAATGTTTATAAGTAGACAAAAATGATCAAGTTGAGTGGGGAAACTTTTACAAGAGGACAATTCCAAGAGTAAAATGGAACTTGATGTAAAAGTAGCCATTTTGGTCTTGGATAGGAATTTGGACTGTCCATCCAGTTATGGAGGCTAGTAGTGTATTCAGATGGAGGAACGTTGCTAGATGCAAGGGTGGAAGTGGGCCGGAGCTGGTACACATTTCTGATTCCTTCTATTTTCTTACAGAAACAAGAAGCAACACAGCAAAGACTCAGGATGTAATGTCAGGTTTGGAAGATGTTAAACAGCTGGGTAGGGTACACAGCTAAGAGAAATTAGCGAGAGGTGAAATTGAGCAGGGCCCAGTGAGGCTCCCCAGCATAGAGGCCTTTCTGTTCCCTATTTCTTGTAGGAGAGATTCCAACCTCCACGACCTTCCCTGAGCTACAAAGGGCAGATCAAGGGAGGAGCATACAAGAAACAATCTGAGGCAAGATTAAAGGGACCATCAAGATTAGGAGACCGTCCACCTGAGATGAAGGGCTTCCCAAGTGGTAAAGAACCCACCTGCCAATACAAGGAGATATGAGATGTGGGTTCTATCCCTGGGTTGGGAAGATTATCCAGTATTCTTGCTTGGCAAGTTCCATGGACAGAGGAGCCTGGTGAGCTCACATCCTCAACTTGTTACACTCACATTCTAATCTTGTTAGAGACCCCACCTTTAAACCACTGTTATAAAACCCCAACATCAAGTCCTCTGGGGTTGGGACACACAGTTTTTCTAGGCAGAAACCTGGTGTGTTTCCCTTTGCTTGGTGAAGTAATAAAGATATTTTCTTCTTCACCCTGAACTGTCTCCAGGATTTGATATGGCACCTGTGCAGAGACTGAGCTTTCAGTAACATAAGGGGTGAGAATACTGGCAGCTCATTTTCCTCAAGCATACAGTGAATTGAGTAGGGTATACGGATCAGGTAGGTAAAGTGGAGGAAGAGAGGAGTCATAACAACAGATAATGGAATCAGATTCTCTTACAGAAGTGAAATTTTTAAAAAAATGGCTTTAACGTTTAAATATGTACTTCAGTAAATAGTTGATTCTCATTAGCTGAGGCAGCTGTGTTCTACAGTCACTGGGAACGCTGAACTGCTCCTGAGGAAATAAACACATGGATGGAGTCCTGAGATACTCTGATCACATTTTCGTGAACTGATTCAACTGATTTCTGTTTAGACATGTGGTGGTGGTGGTTTAGTCACTTCTTGTCTGACTCTTTTGCTTCCCCATAGACTGTAGCCCACCAGGCTCCTCTATCCATGGAACTTTCCAGGCAAGAATACTGGAGTGGATAGCCATTTCCTCCTCCAGGAGATTTTCCAGACCCAGGGATGGAACTTGCATCTCCTGCCCTGCAGGCTGATTCTTTATTGCTGAACCACCAGAGAAGCCTCTGTTTAGACATCTTATCTAATATATTGTTGATTCATCAGCACTGACCTCATCATGGGCAAGAGTACTAACGATATACCTAAACCCGATGTACTACACATTTTCTCCACAAAGAACATCACAGCTGTCTTGTGCTTAGGGGTACTAGATAATAGTTCAGCACTGTGTTTGGGGTGGCAGTGGAGGGGCACTTAAAACAGGAAAATCACTAGTAAAAAGCAACAAAAAATGCTAAAAACATGACTGTGTATTGTGAAAACCACATTTGTTCCCAGTATGAGAAATGAAATCAGACTGAGTGTTGCCTTTACCCTCATCAGTGCCTATCAGGCAAGTCACATTCTCTACCATGAATGTCCAGAAATACTATGGATATTGATCTGGGTATTACAAATAAATTTTAGTGAGAAAGTGAACTCACCAATGCAGTATTTGTGAATAACCAGTGTGGACTGTACACTGCTAGAGCTGTTTCTCTCTGTAGCTCAGCCCAGTTTGCTGTTTTGATCAAAGGGCGTGTAATAGGTTCAGCAGACATCCAATCACTGAACAAGAAATTAGTAATAAATTTTGCTGCCAGTTTTCAAGATGCTTGTGCATGAGACTTTTGTACTATTTTCTCTGCTGTTCCAATGTGATGTTTTGTTACAAAAGTGTTAGAAATTGCACTTAAAAGACTCCCATTTTTCTTTTTCTTCCGTTTCAGTTACTGGCAGTTTTCTTCTTAGTTACTGACAGCATCGGAGGGCACTAAGTAGGCCTCTACTGGTCCTCCCAAACAGTAAAAATCTGACCTTTTGACAAATAAGGCTACCTGATTAAAAAAAAAATTTTCCCATCCGTTGTGATTTCTGGCCCTTTCCCCCCTACATCATCCCATCTCTTGATTAGGTCAGCAATAATGTAACCAGTTAGATACCACTTAAATCAACTTTTTGATACTGCTTTTTGAAGGGATCTTGTTTCTTCTAATTTGTTTCCTACCTTGCCTTTTTCTTCCATGTAAATGGCTGTATATTTAGTTTACGTTTATTACTATCCTTTGTAGTTAATGCTGCCTTACAAGAAGTTTAGAGCAGAAGAAATAAAACCACCTGAACACCATCACCCTTAGGTAAACGTTGGGCTTCTCATGGTGGTGGTAGTGGTAAAGAACCTGCCTGCCAATGCAGGAAATAGTTTCCATCCCTGGGTCGGAAAGATCCCCTGGAGAAGGGCATGGCAAGCCACTCCAGTATTCTTGCCTGGAGAATCCCATGGATAGAAGAACCTAGGGGGCTACAGTCCATGGGGTGGCAAAGAGTCTGACACAACTGAGCGACCAATACACACACCGACACTGCCGCCCCCCCTTTAACTGGGAGGTAAGCTTGGATTTTTTCACTCTTCCAATATGCCTATTTGCCACTGTGTAGTGGCAAAGAGTCTGACACCACTGAACACACACACACACACAGATACACTCCTTAACTGGGGGGAGGTATACTTGGATTTTCCTCCTCCAAATATGCCCATGTTGCCACTAAGTCTGTAGCAGTCTATAAAATTCAATTTGCAGCAAATCATTTAGCGCCACGCCCGCCATGCCCCGAGGCCTTTATTTGTGCTTCCCTGGTGGCTCAGTTGGTAAAGAATCCACCTGCGAAGTGGGAGACCTGAGCTCCATCCCTCGGTCAGTAAGATCCCCTGGAGAAGGAAATGACAACCTACTCCAGTATTCGTGTGCCTGGAAAACCCCATGGACAGAGGCGCCTGCTGGGCTACAGTCCATGAGGTCACAAAGAGCCGGACACGACTTAAGGACTAAATCATTACCAACACACACCAACATACACACACACGTAAAGCTTAATTGGGGAGTATACTTGGATATTTTCCCCTCTAAATATGCCACTGTGCCTGCAGCAGTCTATAAAATTCAATTTGCAGCAACTCGTTAGCACTTCCCAGGTCTTACTGGAGCTTCTCTGGTGACTCAGTTGGTAATGAATCCGCCTGCAATTCCAAGTTCAATCCCTGGGTTGGGAAGATCCCCAAGAGAAGGAAATGGCAATTCACTTCTGTATTCTTGCCTGGAAAATCCCATGGACAGAGAGGAGCCTGGTGGGCTATACAGTCCAAGGGGTCACAAAGAGTCGGCTACGACTCTGCGACTAAACTACCACCACCACCACCACCACCACCAGGCCTTAGTTCACCTGCGAAAAACTCCAGATGACTGGATCTGAGCGCGGACGAGCTAAAAGAGAAAAAAAAAACGAGAAATAAAGGAGACGGTGGGGAGTGCACGGCTGGGGTGGAAAATGAGTGTCCCCCTACATCAGCAGGCTCATCGGGTGTTTCAAAGCAGCGGCGCTCGCCCTTCCTCCGCGGGTCCTCACCTTGGTCTTCGAAGGCGCACGGGCTTCGGGCACAAAGCACGGTGACCCTGAACACCACCGGCCCTTTTCCCGAGCTTCCGAGGATGATTTACTTCTGTGAGGCCGAAGGCCTAGCTCCGGGTCTGCCGCCGGTCTGAGGCGGAAGCGAGGCCCCGGTTCCGAGGAGAGGGCCTCGCGGGAGCTCGCGCCGCCGCGCACGGAGCGAGCACCTGGGCTTACCGTCCGCCCGCCGCCCAACCACCGGCTTCCCGGCCGAAGCCCGCATGGGCGGGGGCGGGGGCGGGGGCGGCGGCCGGCGCGCTCCCCCGCGCGCCCCCCGCCCCCCGCGCCGCCGGGCGCACGCGCAGCAGCGCAGCCGCCCTTATTTAGTCCGCGATGGCTCCTCGCAAGCCCCACCGGCCTCCTCCCATAGACGCTGCCCGCCCCGCGCGCCCCGGGGCCCCCGGGACCAGCCTCGGGCGGCTCCCGGAGCCCGACTACCCCTAAACCGGAACGGCGGCGGCCGAAAGGGCGCGTGCGGACCGGTAGCGGCGACCGGAAAGAGCGGACGGGTCGCGAGGAGGCGAGCCAGGCCGCGGAGGAAGAGGAGGGCCGGGACGAGCCGAGGTTTGCCGAAGGCGGCGTTCCGGCGCGCGCGAGGGTGGGAGAGGAGGGGCGCGGCGGAAACTGCCGAGGGTTTCCGAAGGCCGCAGCGGCCGAGTTGCCCGGATGTAGTTGGTGGAGCGGCAGCGGCGGCACCAGCGGCGGCGGCGGCGGCGGCGGCGGCGGCGGCAGGAGGAGGAGGCGGCGAAGGACCCAGCGGCGGCGGCGGGGGGAGGAGGGGAGGAGGCGGTGGAGCGGGAGGAGGAGAAGGCGGAGGAGGCAGTCGCGCTGTCCGCGGGGCGAGCAGGACGCGTCGTGTTGTCCCCTCCCCCCGACCCCCCGGTTCGCCGCTGCCCGGCCTGAGCTGAGCTTGAGCGTGGTGCGGACGGAGGAGATGGCCCGGGAGCGCCGGCGCCAGTGACGGGGAGGTGCTGAGCGTCGCCGAGGGCGCGCCGGGCCTGCGCCGCCCGCCGCCTGCGCGCCCGCCCGCCGCCGCCGTCTCCCGCGGCCGCTCCCCCCTCCCCGACACACGCTCACAGGCCGGGCATTGATGGTAATGTATGCGAGGAAACAGCAGAGGCTCAGTGATGGGTAAATCGTCTTTTCGTTTCGAGGCGGCGGGGCGGGCGGCGGGGGGGCGCTCCTCCTCATCTGGGCCGGCCGCGCCGCCATTTTTGTTGTTAACCCTGATCCGGAGCGGCCGGGAGGGGGAGCGGCGCGCGGGCGGCGGCGGGCGAGGGGGGAGTCGGGGGTGGACGGCCGCGGGCGGCGGCGGCCCCTCGCCGGCGGGAGCCCGTGTGAGTGCGTGTGAGCGGGTGTGAGCGAGAGCGTGTGCGCGCGGCGGGAGGGCGGGCTGCCGGGAGCCGGAGCGCCGCTGGGATTCGGAGCGGGGGCCTTTCTGCGGGCCCCGCGCTGGGGGCCCGTTCTCCGGCCTCAGGTGGCCTTTTCTTCTGTTTTCCAGCTGTCACGACCGGCGGGGGGACGCGCAGCCTTACCAGGTACCACGGGGCGGGCGCGGGCTGCGGGCCTGGCGGGGCCGGCGGGGGAGGGAGGAGCCGCTACTCGAGCGCAGGCTTCACAGGTCGCTGCAGGCCCTTCGGGGCCACAGACGCGAAACCCGCTTGGTGGGGCCGGAAACCCTGCGCTCGCCTCCCGGGGCGCTCGCCGGCGAGGGGTGGGGGCTTATTTTGACAGGTGACGGGAGGAAGTTCAAGTTCTTTTTGCGGGGAGGGTGGGGGGAAGGGAATAAAAATTGATTCTTGTCCAGGAAGGACCTGACTCGGTTATTCGGGTGTGCGGGACTCAGTAGGACGAGGTGTTCAGTAACTCTGGAATCACCTTCATTTGTTGTTTTGGGGAAACTAAAAGTTAACGCACGGGTATCAGATTAGACGGAAGGGCAGGGAAGAAGCCACTAATGGGTATGCAACTCTTTAAGTGTGTTGTAAACCATAACCCCTTCCCAGTTTGTTTTCGGTGCACATAATTTTCTTTAGTGAAAGATGGCGCTTTTCTTTCTGTAGAAATTGAAATCTTTGAGTACTTGGGTAATTCATTGTCATGAAAGGAGTTTTAGGTACATAGTTTTCTTTTTGTGACAGCTTCGTGTAACATTATGAAAACTTTTTTGAAAGAGTTGGCCCCTGTTTTCCGGGGGAGGAAAAATTCATTAATTTGTAACTCTGGGGTAACCCTAGAAGTAAATACTTCTTGCATCTGACCACTTAAAGGATAGGAGAGCGGGTTTCCAAGCTAACGGTTGTGTTTCTGGATAGCATGAGTTAAAGTTGCAGTTAAAAATCTAGGTTCCTTGACGGGTAAAACATTGTGCATTACATTTGGATAGGTCAACGGTTAAACTGTTGAATCACACTCTAAAACATGGTTAATTATGCATTAAAAAAGACAGCTATATCATGGTTGTCTTAAATATGTTAAATGTTTTTTGAGGGAGTTCCATTAAGTTCCATTAGGATAGGTCAGAAATAAGAGCCTACATTTCTGTACCTTAAAATTGTTTCCCATGTCTGCAAGAGTAGTTAAACTAGATCTGAAATGCCTTACTTACTTGAATCCAAGAATTGGAGAAAATCTGATGAGAAGTCTCTGAATTCTGATGCTTTTTTTGGGTCAGATTGAAAAAACGTGTTTATGCTTATTTGTATTTGTGTCTAGCATAGTTGCAGAGCAAAAACATTATAGTACTCAGTGAATACTTAAACTTTTTAACTCACAGAAAAGTTTGAGGAGTTAATTTGCCAAAGTGTTGATTTCTTGTGTTTACAAGATGATTAATGGAAGGTTTTTAAAAAAAAAAAAAACAAAAAAAACATTTTGATATGTGTGATGAGCCTTACAGTAACTTGTGTTTAGGTCTTGTGTGAGTAACTTAAAGGCAGAATTCAAAAAGAAAATTTCAGTTTTACAAATTCATAAAACTGAATGTAGCTAATATAGCAAATTTTATGATAAAACTAACTTATGAAATTAAAGTTTGATTTCTTTTTTATTTTGGGGGGGTGATGTTTTACAGGCACTTAAGTATTCATCGAAGAGTCACCCCAGTAGTGGTGATCACAGACATGAAAAAATGCGAGACGCCGCAGATCCTTCACCACCAAACAAAATGTTGCGGAGATCTGATAGTCCTGAAAACAAATACAGTGACAGCACAGGTCACAGTAAGGCCAAAAATGTGCATATTCACAGAGTTAGAGAGAGGGATGGTGGTGAGTAGCTTTTTTTATTGAAACTTACATTTATTATTAATAATTCTATGTAAGACAAAAAGTTTTAGTCATATTTCCAGCTTGCAAATGTTACTAAATGTTTATGTCATCAGAATATTTTGATTCCTAAACAAATTATGTAGAAATAAGATGCTGACCCCAGCATCTACAGCTGGACCCCAGTGGGTGATAATTAGAGGATGCATTTATGAATGTAGCCTACCAGTGCTTTATTAATGGTGAGTGACATGCAGGACATTTCTCCGAGAAAGGAATTTTCAGCTTTTCAACTTTTCAAGATTGCAGTTTGGCTTAGTTAATTTTGAGATCCTTGTTTCTACTTCATTTTATTTTTTAAGGAGTTCAGATGCGTGTTCTTGTGGTAAGGTATGAATTTAAAAATTTAGAAGGCTTTTTGAGACAGTTCATGGGTTAAGAAAGTCATTCGTGATACAGGAAATTTTTGTTAGGTTTTTTAAGAAAAATACTATTTTTCATATTTTCCAGGGTCTTATTAATGTAACTTCTGTATTTACTCAGATACTCATCTTTTTAAAAGTTCATTTCAGTGCTTTTCAGCTATTACTTTGCTTCAAGTTTTTTGTGGTAGGAGGCTGAAAATAAATTGTTTCCAGATTTAATGTATCCAAAATTTACCAAAATAATCAGATTTCCTGTCTACATTTGGCATTCATTGAGGGACAAACCAATTTCGCTAAGTCAATTAATCATCTCTATTATTCATAAGATCTTAAATTGTGTAATAGATAATGTGTTTGAAATAAATACACCCCATTTTGATTGTGCTTTTATAAGCTTATAAGGAAACTCAGAGTCCCTTATGGCTTTCTGTTTCTTGATTTTCAACTGTCTTCAAATCTTGCTGCTTCTGGTTCTCTTTTTGCCTCCTAGGATAGAAATCAGCTATATTCAGTGTGATGAGATATTGGAAAACATTGGCCACGTCTGTATATAATTGCTGGGTTGAGGAAGTTAATAGTGGTCAGAAGATTGCATGGAAAAAAAAAAGATTGGATGGAGATGGAATATTTGGATGGTTATTGAATGGGAGGGGAGTATAGTTCTCTGTTAAATATAGCATAGCTGTATGCTACTTACACATATAAACATATTTGTTTGGAAATAACAGCAGGTGGATTTGGTTAATAAGTGTAAGAATTTTGGGGGCAAAATTAATATTAATCTTTGGGGTAAGTTTTGTGTAGTGTTTAGCCTGAGATTCTATTACCAGTCACTGTTACAGTGGATTTCATTTCAAACGTTGGATCTTAGAAGGCAGTACTGTTTGTACTATATTGTGCTTTGTCTTTAAAATTTTGGTGATTGTGACTAAATAGGATGTGGCACCTCATCTCCTTAAAGATCATGAGTATCCCAGGTTCTCTTTTAGTGATTATGATCTGGTTAATCTGTCGTCTACCCCCAGATCCAGAAAATGGTCATTTTAGGTACTCTAGGAAACTTCTGTAAATGGTTTCATGCATTTACAGTGAACTGTGTCTGATTAAAGTTCTTTTACAGGTGAAATACTCGCAAGAACATTCTGTTGCTTAATGCTTAAATATTGAGCAAACATTGGGCGTCCACTGTGTGTCAGCAGTTGTGTGGTATGCCTGGAAGTAATGCTGAGATGTGGTCCTGTCCTTGAAGCTGTTACTAAAAGCTCTGACTCTGGAGAGCTACCTGTTTTTAGCTGCTTGCTTTTTTTTTCCTGTACTTTTTTTTTCCCCTTCATTTTGATTTTCATTTTCCTTCCTCTTGTTGGCTTTTAGTTTCCTTTTTATTTGCACCTGCTTGCTGATGTTTCTTTAGTTCCATTTGTAAGAAATGTATCTTTCTGATCTAGTCATTTGCTAAGTTAAGCTCCTTTTCTGATTTGTTTTTTAGCTATTTGCTTGTCTTCCTCTGGAGCCTTGTAACTAATACTAATGTCATCCCTGGTCTATATTATCTCTCATATACTTGGCTGCCATATTACTTTACACCACGGAGGAATAATAACAAATACTATAAAATGAGATCTGTATTCTTGAGTGCAGAGAGCATCTTTGATGTTAATTCTGTGTTTTAAAGATGTGAAGTGGTGACTCTTCCCTCAGTTAATTCTTAGATATTTAAGTCATTATACTTTGACTCCAGCTGTTTTTTTCTTAACAATGGGACTTTGAAACTAATTTTTTAAAGTGAATATGTGTTATTTGATTATAGATGTGTTTGTATTCCCTGATATCTTTATAAACTCAATTGTATATGTAGATAGATTTTCACATAAAGATCAAAACCATTATTCAAAGTCAAATGCAAGTGAGCTGGATTCTCTGTGTACTCAGCATGTGTGAGTAACAATATAAGAACAGGTTACTATATTATTGAACTAATATAAAATTGATTTTTATTTTAGGATTTAAAAAAATCTAATGATTTTAATAAATGCCTAACTCAAGCATCTGTATACCCCCTATCCTATCCCACACTGCCCCGCTGGGCTTTACTGGCATCTGTCCACATCACAGTTTTTGTTCTTCATGTCACCTTAGATTTCCTTAAAGTGCCAATTTAGAGTAATATATAAAAAGACTTTAAGACATACTAATACTGTAAGAAATCAGAAAGTAGGGATTGAGGATTGTCACTCCCTGCAGAAGATTGAAGTCTGCTGTTATAAAAGGATTTATTCCAGCTAAGTTTGTACAGTTAAAGGAATTAGAGATTTTTATCCCGTAGGATTATGAAAGGGAGTTTAGATTATTTATTGTAACTAAAGGAAATTTTGTGACGTAACATTACCTAAAAGTTCATTACTTGGTGGAAAATTATTTTTACATATATTGTGATCAACTTGCAAAATATAATCTTTTGTTTAAAAATAACCAAAAGCAAGAATCTAAGGTACAGTCATTTGATTTTTTTTTTTTTATAGCTTAGGTTGAATTTGTACTTAATGGAATTTTTAAGCTTTTTCCATTTCATTAAAGTATGTTTTTGTTGACTAGTTCTAATGATAATTTTACCAAGTAACTTTCAGGATGATGCTAGTACCAGTGAGTTTAGGAATGAAGGGTAGCTTTATAGGAATTATGTAAATCTGTTCCACAAAAGTTCAGCCTCTTGGGGGTTGTCCCATTTTTCTTATCTTCCCTCTAAGAATTAACTGTTAGAAACATCTTTTGGGGGGAGATAGCTTAGTTCAGTTGGTTAATCGAAATTGAGAAAAATTATTCTTCACTGGTTCCCTGAGTTGTGGGAATTAAGTGAATTTCTATAGCTTTTAAAGTTAGTATTCAAATATTTTCGAGTACAAAGGAAAAATTGCCTTAGTGCTTACATTTCTAAATTTTTTTTTTAAAGTTTTTCACTGCATAATGAAAGTACCTCCCCCCCCTTTTTTGGGTCATTTACCCATATTGGAGAAATTGGGAAATTTAATCCAATTTTCAAACAACAGTTACTGTAACATTTGAAGGAATTGTTATTCAGTAGAAAGTATTTGGGGATAACTTGTTTTTATAATTTTTAAAATATAATTTAGTAATATTTTAGTATTCTCACATTAAATAGACTGATAATTGCATAGTATGACTTTTGTGGTTCTTCGAATAACTTTACACTGGGATAAAATGAAATGTGCTTTGCATTTGTAATGTTAGAAAGTACTATAAAAATGAATGGTCTCATTTGATCCTTGCATTGACCTTGGAAGGTAGGTAGAACAAATAGTATCCCTGTTTTATAGTGTATGGATGAGGGAATATTTACTTGTGTGGAAGGAACCAATAGTAAGATTCGTCTAGAAATGGGCTTCCCAGATGGCGCTAGTGGTAAAGACCCTGCCTGCCAATGCAGGAGACATGAGATACATGGCTTTGATCCCTGGGTTGGGAAGATCTCCTGGAGGAGGGCATGGCAACCCATTCTTGGTATCCTTAAAGGGGTGGTTATTATGATATAATGGATTTCAGTTCACAGTCAAAACTATTTTGGTATGGTTTACTTTAAGATCTTAAATTTTAACAAAGAAAGAAAGAGTGAAGTTGCTCAGTTGTGTCCACCTCTTTGCCACCCCATGGACTGTAGCTTGCCAGGCTCCTCCGTCCTTGGGATTTTCCAGGCAAGAAGACTAGAGTGGATTGCCTAAGGCAGTATTAATTGAACTGATTGAGTTATGCAAGATGTATTTAAAGTTCTTGGTGAACATGGTTAGGATTTGGGGTTCATAATTCACAGAAAATATGTATTCTAGATGGTCTTTCTGTTAAGCCTCATTTTGTCTTATTCTTTTGTGCAGGATGGTTTGGGTTAAGTTGTTAATCATTTTGTTATGGTGCTGAAAAGAGTGGAGTTAGCAGTGAGTTGGGGATGTCTTCATACCCCACATATGTACCTGGACTCTGCTTCTGGGACCTTATACTAAGTATTGGAGGAGTTGTTTGTCAGTCATTTCAAAACCAGTTTTTTAAGGTTTGAAAATATATCCTACAAAGAGTCTCCTTTTTATGATTTATTTGATGCATGGTAATTTTGAAAGCCATTTTATATCCGGTCCCACAATCCTTTGAATTAGGCTGATCAGGATTATTCCTATTTTACAATGAACATATAATCCAATTATGTAGCCTACTATTAGCTACTGAAAGTAGAAAACAAGTGTTTTTGCTATATATGAAATCTTATCTCTACCTTACAGTTGTACTCCAACTATAACCACTTGGTTACATCTCAATAAACCCTTCAAAAGTTGAAAATACCATAAGTTGGGAATGCATTTAATACACCTAACCTGCCTTAAATGTTCTGAGAACACTTACATGAGCCTGCAGGTGGACAAAATTACCTAACATGAAGCCTGCTTTATAATAAAGTATTGAATATCTCATGTAACTTTCTGCTGTACTGAGAGTGAAAAGCAGAATTGGCTGTAAGTGTAGGAGTTGTTTCCCCTTCTACTTATGTGGCTGACTGGGAAGTCCTTCTCCCTGCTGCTGCCGCCCCATCCTCAGGGTATATCACTAGCCTGAGGAGAGAGCAGAATTCACAATTAGAAGTGTGCTTTCCACTCTGCATGCCTGTTGCTTCCACATCATTTGTAAGGCCAACAGATCCTAAGTTGAACTGTGGTGTATACTTAAAATTGCTATTCTGTCCTCTTACCTGGACTCTTCAACAGCCTCTTAAATGGTATCCCGCATCCTTTTTGCTTCATACTGTTATTCACAACACATAGCCAGAGTGGTCCAGATAAAATGCCAGTCAGCTTACGTCACTCAAGTTAAAGACCCTCCCTTGACCCTGTTACTTACCAATGCCTGTAATAGGCTCTTTGTAAAATCTGGTGTCTGGGTGTTTGTGCTGCTCTGTCCGCATTGGCCCTCAGGAAGTTTGTTCTGGTCTCAAGAGTTCCGCTCCTTGTTTCTGGGATGCTCATCTTTCTGCATGTCCATCTGATGCCGTCTCATTCCAGTAGGGGTCAGCTTCAGCACCCCCTCCCCTAGAGGCCTCCTTACCCTTCTGATGACTCAAACAGCTCCCTGTCATCCTCTGTCCTGTCTGCTGCTTTGTTCCTTCCTTGTACTTAAAGTGACCTGATGTTATTTATTTCTAGTCACTCTGTTACAGCACATGTTACTGAAAGTTACCATGCCGTGCAAAATTGCAAAAATGTGATAGGGGCACAGTATTCAAAAACATTGTCAATGACATTAAAAGGAACTTTACAGATATCTCGATATAACTTTGTTAAATGGTTAAGGAGTAAACTAACAATATAGTTAATAACAGCATTTTACTTTGCTAATGTCCTGAAATTAGCTTGTGGAAAGGTTGCAGTTTATGAGTTATTGTGAAATGATGGAAGGAAGATTATCCGAAGTAACCTTCTGAAAATTGTAACCAACTGTGGGTGGGTATCATTCCTAACTGGAAGAACTGGGGTAACTGGCAGGTATTTGAGGTGTGTGTCTATCCTGTGAGTGTGTATGTAGCTTGGTCAGCTGGGTGCAGCTGGTGTTTCTCAGCAGATGAAATTGTAGGTAAGTGGGAAATTTGTGTTATGCTCAGATAGTTTCCTGATAAATCAATAGGACTCAAACAAACTTGATTTAAAAAAAAAAAAAGCCGTGTTATAGCAGAACTGACAGTTGGTTGTCCTCTGGAACACACTTCACCAGAATAGGGAGTGAGTTTCTTAATGATTTTTTCCCCTAATATGCCAGTGGCCTAGAACAGTGCTCCACACTATGGATCATTTTAGTAAATGGGTAGATGAAAGAATACTGGGTTTGTCGTTATGCTTTAAGGAAATGAAATTGCGGTTTTTCTGGAACAGTGTTTCTCAAACTTGTATGAAACATCTGGGGATCTTGCTGAAATGCATGTTTTAGTTCGACAGTCTAGGGTGGGGCCCAAGGCTCTGCCCTTTTAACAAGATCCCAGATGTTGCCCATGTTGCTGGTTGCACGTGAGTAACAGGGTGCTAGAGCACACTGCCCAATGGAGATAAAATGTGAGCCACAAAGGCAAGTCACCTGTGGAGATACTGGTAGCCATGTTGAAGTAAAAGTGAAGTGAGTTTTAGTATATTTTATATAACATAATGTATATAAAATATTCATTTCAGTACATGAGTTTTTTAAAACTAAAGATTTTTTTACAATCCAGTTTTTTGCAAAGTCTTTGTTTTGCGCTTATAGCATATTAAAGTTGGGACCAGCTACATTTCCTGTGCCTACTTGTCACATGTGGTTAGTGACTACTGAATTGGACAGCAGAGTTCTGGAGAATATGATCATTCTGTTGACATATTTAGCTTTACACATATTCCTGTTTTTCTAAAATTTTTTATCTGCTTGAGTTCTTAAATAGGACGTTTATGCAAGGCAAGGTTGGAGTTAATGGGCCTTTGGACTATATAGTGCTGCTTGTACTAAAATTTTTCTTTGTGCGTACAAATTTATTATAGTAAAACCAGGAAATGCAGAGGAGGGAAAATGACATTGCCTCAAATCCTATCAGATTTTATAGGACTCCTTCTTGTGCTATAAAATACCAGAAGAATTCTATACGTAGCCTTTGTAGAGTTTCTATTAAAAATGGTTACATTTTATGGTTTTATTTGACTTGTCTTTAGTATATTTTCTCAGTGGATTCAATACTTGGTATTGACAGTATCATTCTGAGAGGCCTGACGAGGTAAACTTTTAGTTAGTGCTCAGGGAATGTGCATATTTACCTTTCATCCTTAATCAGTGGGTGAAGCCATTTTTCAGTTAGTTGTTTAAGGCCAGGTGCTGATACTTGTAGTGGGGTGGTGACTTTAGGCCTATTACTTAATGTGTGTTTTTGTGTCCATTCCCTGAGCATTGTTGTGGGGTTGAATGAAAATTATGGTATCTAAAACACTGGTAAAGCATTTAGATGAGTGTTCAGACTGACATAGTGAATTATTAGGTTTATTCTTATTTCTGTGACTAATTAGGAGTTGTTGTCAGTCAGATCAGCAGCCCCAGGCCTCAAGCTACTCTTTCATTCTTGCTTTTTCCTTAGGAAGGAGCATCCTAGATATTTCACTTGCCAGTTGAGGAATCTGGTCAGTGAGAGCTGCATGAAGGGGCCTGCAGGGCTGTGCTGACTTGCTCCCTGCTCATACTGAGAACTCTACAGTTGAGAGAGTTTTAGGATTGATGGAAGGGGAAACGTAAACACATGTTTATTATGATTACCCCAAATTGGGCTGTCTGTTCAAATCACATAGGAAGCTTTTGAAGCTGGAAGTTCCTGAGTCCATCTGAATTACCTTGAATCAGAACAATGGAGGAGGATGGAGCATAGAAAACTGAATTTTTAAAAACAAACACTGGTTTAGTTTCAGAATTTAACAACTACAGATATAGGGAGAGTACACACAAGACGGGGGTCCTCGAAGAAAATGAGATATTAAGGAATGTAAATTTTATCATTAGGACTCTAGAAGTAGGGTGGTTGTTTGCCAAATCATACTCTGCTTTCTTGAGTTTGAAAGAATTTTCTTCTGTCACCTTCTGAGTCACAGATAATAGTATAATTTGTATGCACTTACATATTAAATAGTGAAGTTAGCATCCTGTGGCATCTAATGTGGTAGTTAATGCCCTAGAGTAGAACAGGTGTGGCCACTAGAGTTTCTTACCAGTATTAGCAGCTCGACAGACCAGTAGGATCTATTTGGGTAGTATCTGAAGCCACTGCTGTTTCTTCAGATGAAATGTCTTTGGCACGTCATGTCTCCCCCCACCCCTCACATTGCCATGCCATCAGACTTTCCTGAGACAGTTCAGTGTTAAACTTGATTTAGTTTTTGTCTATTTGGAAAGTAAAGCTTTTACCCAAGATTGACTTCAGGTGTTAGCAAACAGTTTTCTTGAAATTGACCACTAGGAGTAGGATTGACCCTTGAACAGTATTTGGGGTTGGGATGGCAACAGACCTCCCCCACTCCGTATTTCAATTCTGTGTGTTAACTTTATACAGTCTATCATCCTTACCCGTGATTCCACATTTCAGATTAAATTAACTTCTGGTCATGTAGTACTATCAATGCATTTATTGAAAAGACATCTATGTGTAAGTTGACCCATGCAGTTCAAACCTCTGTTGGTCAAGGGTCAACTTGTAATTGCATTTTAAACAAAACTTTAAAAATTTAAAGAGGCCACTTAAGTCTTCCATACACTATGTAATGAAAATTAAAATCATTTAATTTTCATAAGCATGGCTGATGTATTTAGATAATGCTAGTTTTTTGGTTTAATCTCTGATTCCTTCTGAGTTACATGACAGTATGCCCAAAAGAGCATGGCATTGTGTTGGCATCTTCTGAAGAGTTTTGACTCAATTGTATTATATTCAGAACTGGTCCTTTCTGGTAGCCAAAAAGCAACTCTAGTAAAAGACGTTTTGGAATATTTGGCTCAGAGATCATGGTGAGTATTTCTGCATTTAATAATACACTTATGAAGAAAAACTTTTCTGACTTTTCAAACTTTTGTGCGCTAGTTGATCATGTAAACTTTCGTTGAAGCCCTGAGGGAAACATGGAATCTGTGACACAGTAAGATGGGCAGTTAGAAGTGGTGTTTTTTGCTGTCCTACAGCCTTTTCTGTGATGATTTGTCCCTGCTGATTGTTAGCTCCTTATTCAGGTTTTAAAGCCTTCTTATTTAATACTTCATGTGTAGAGATTAAGTCTTGTTTATCATGAGACGTTTAAGTCACAAGGCTATTCTTTCTAAAGCTGAAGACTGACCTTAACTTTGTATTTTTATGTAATTATGGTAGTTCCTTTTTAATATAACTTAAATGTCAGTGTTCCTTATTTTGCAAAAGTAGACCAAGTTACTTGGTCCCTCAAAATCTCCTCTTTGGTTTTGGCCAGTTTTATTTATTATTTCCTTGACAATCAGTTTAGTAAGTCCCTAATACGGACTTTAGAATTGGGGTGTTCTTGATTCTTGGGAAGAACAGATTTTAAAATGTAGCACTCATCTTAGTATTTAAATGTTAAACTATTATTTTTAGTGCAGACATTGATAATTACTGCTTAATTTATATATAAGTTGATTTTCATTTTCGTTACATAGTGTATGGAAGACTTAAGTGGCCTCTTTAAAGCAAGAGAACTACTGGGGGCCCTTATTTGCTAGTTGTTCAGTTGGGCTTTGTTAGGTCTGGAATCACATACTTGTTCACGGCTTTCCCCCATTACGTCCTTGTTCATGGGTACACCGTACAGTTAATGCTTTTTAAAAAAATTTATATTTGGCTGGGTCTATCTTTGCTGCATGTGGGCTTTCTCTAGTTGCGGAAAGCAGGGGCTACTCTCTAGTTGAGTGCTTGGGTTTCTTGTTGCGGTGACTTCTCTTACGTTGGCTCAGGCGCTAAGGTACCTGGGCTTCAGTGCTTGTGCGTGTGAGTTCAGTAGCTGCAGCACGTGGGCTTTGTTGCTCCATGGGCTTTGTTGCTCCATGGCATGTGGGATCTTCCCCGACTAGCAATGGAACTGGTGTCCCCTGCATTGCAAGGCAGATACTTAACAACTGGACCACCAGGGAAGCCTTACAATTAGGCTTTGAGGTTGTCCTTTTGTGTACTGATTTGGGGCACATTTGCCACCCTTTGGTTATATAAAGCCTTGTATGGTTAGCACTGCCTGTTGTACTGTAGATTTGAGGTGATTAGGTTTTGGCTTAAGGTGGTAGAAGTAGAATTTAAGAGGGATTGCACTTGATTGTATTTTGAAGCAAAAACATTCTGGTGTCAAATCTAGATAGATCGGTTTGGACATGTATTTGTTATTGGGTGACCCATTACAGTCTTGTTTGTGAACTCTTATCAAATTTCTACAGTAGGGAAACTTCTGAGTCATACTTTGTAAAGTAAAATGGATTGACCTGTAAATTTCTAAACTTTGTTGCTTTATTCATATTGCATTCATTTTAATGCAGTTATAGAATGATTTCATTTTAATTCAAGCCTAAATGTGATTTCAGTTTTGATTTTCCTTTTTTTAAAAGCCAAAGTATGTTTAAAAGTATGCTTTCAAGTTTCTGAATGAATTTTATAAATCTGTATTTGAAAAATTGTGTGACTTTTTGCTATTCCGATTTTACTGGCTTTTTGAAATTAAGATTTTTTTCCTGTTATCTCAGAATACTTTAATTCTAGCAGATGTTTTTGAAATGTTTGAAAATAATGTATTTTTCTCTTTAGATCTAATTTAGAACTCTTTAAATCAAGTTCTAAAGAAATGGATGCAGTAGATTACTATTGCTATACTATATAGATTCTATCATATAATACTGTGCAACAGAAACCCTTTGTATTTTTAATTTTTACTTGATCTGTTTTTGACAGTTGAGAAAGTTTTCCTGTGCATGATAGTTGATTGTACTTATTTTTTATTTAGTTTACTTTACAATACTGTATTGGTTTTGCCATACTTAAATTTTTTTTATTATTGTTTTTTTTATTTTACTTTACAATACTGTATTGGTTTTGCCTCTACTTATTTTTTAAAAGCATTTTTTGCTCTATGTGTTCTACCTTTCTGTACATGTAAAGATTCATAGCTTATTTTTTGATGGGTGGTAGTCTGAGGCTTTGCACGCTCAAACATGTCTTCATTTTGTTTCTATATATGGAGAATGATCTTTTTGCTAGATTAAAATCATTTTTCCTTGAATCTTTAAACATTTTATTTTTTGAAGCTACTTCTAAATTGATAACTGATCATAGTTGCAAATGAGAAGTCCACATCAAACGTAGTTCTTGTTTCTAAGTGGCTTATCCTTTGGGATGCTGTGTCTTTCCCCTGCTCTCCAGTCCAGCTTGAGAATCTTGGATTTCACCTTCACCAGTCTCTCCCTGTGTGTGGTCTTATTTGGGTACTTCTGGTATTTTAGCCTGAGAGTCCTTAGAGTCTTCGCATCCTTTCTCCGCTTCCTGCCACCGCCCCCCCCTTACCTTTCTCCGCTTCCTGCCACCACCCCCCCCCCCCCTTAAAGTTATTTCTGATTCTTCTCCCTTTGGAATTGGTGTTAGATGTGTTTTCGTTTCATTTTTGCCTCTTGCTTGGTAAAAAGAGGTGTTGGGATAACTTTTTGAGTGAGAACAGGGTACATTATACTCTGGGGAGAAGACTCCCATGACAGGGTCTTCTAGTGGCATAGTTATACTGAAAGCTGTGTTCATTTTATTCACCTGTTAAAAGTTTTAGTTTTTGAATGATTTACCTTTAATTTTATTTGCCTTCTTATAATTTGATTCAATAGAAACTCTTGAGATTTTATATAATATTTCTAGTTTTTTTTCCATGTCAAATATATATCCTCAGAAAGTTTTCTGTCTGGGTTTGCTGCCTCTTGTATGTTACTGATTTCCTCAGGCATTTGCTGTTTGAAGTTGTCTGTTCATGTTTGGAAAGGAGAGTTTAGGTTAGTAAATCACTGTCCAAAAAAATGTGTAGTTCAAAGTGTTGAATATCTGAGCTGTTCAGTGTGGCAGACACTAACCACATGTGCCTATTGAGTATTTGAAATGTGGCTAATGTAGCTAAGAAGTTTTAATGCTTTTAAATTTAGCCCATTGCTGTTACGGCGTTTTCTCTCTGCAGTATTGTGATTTCTCCTTTTGCAGTTGCTATTAATCTTTTGGCTGCCAAGTCCACTGAAAACCTTCCAGATGTTCCTAAGTCTTTTAAAGTGATTTTGCCTTTCTTATTGATAGCTTCTTGAAATTTTTTTGGCTTTCCTTTCATTGCAGCTGGTATCAGCTTTTCCTGAGCTCCAAGTCTCATTTACCTGCACTGACATGTTGGTGTTCTTTGCGTTGGTCTGTCTTTGGTGCACCCTATCCTTGGATTTTGAGGCTCACAGGGTTTCTTACTTATTAGGCATATTTCATGTGATGGTCCATGGATTCCTGAAGTCTGTTCTTAACTTGAGTATTCCCTGATCTGGTTACTACTTGGAAAGTTATCCTTGATTCCTTTTCCTTTCCTTTCCTCATGTGTTTAGTAGGGATTCTAGACTGCATTACTCTTTTCCTAACTCGTTTTTATAGATCTGTCTGTTGTCTCTTTCCTTATGCATTGCTGTCTGAGTAAAGACTTGAGACTAGAAATATACATATTTAAATTTATGAAATATTATAATATACATAAATATAATATTATGTGTTAACAACATGGTTGTCCAAATCTGTGAGTTTTCCTCCCTAATTCTTCATATGCTTTCTTACCTGGATAATCTTCCTATGTAGTATACATAGAAGACACAAATTAAAAAAAAAGCTTTTACGTTCATGCTGGAAAGCTGGCAACTCAGAATAGATTTTCTGCTTGTAATGGTAGCTAGAAAAGTTGAATTAAAAATCTTCTGGGAAAAAAATATTCTAAGTCACCATCGCCAAGAGTCCAAACTTTGCTCAGCCACCGTCTCCTCTCGTGTCCAGTCCTAGAACATCAAATACTGTTGTCCCCCTTGTCAATGTTTTTAACAGCAAAACTGTCCTCTAGTCACTTCACTTGGCAAATCCTTCAGGATCTCAGTTCTTTATTGTATGAGCCTTCCTTGAACCTATTTCTCTTAAAGTTCCTGTCCAGTGAATTATAATTGTTTACATACATGGTTTGCCTACTCTTAAGCTCCTAGAAGGCAGAGACTATGTTTAATTTTTATTGTATCGGGGCCTGGCATATGAATGTAGGTGCTCAGTAATGTTACACTTACATGCCATTTGACACATATAGTACATGTGAGAAACAGGTGAATGATGGTAAACTAGTTTGTTCTCAGGTGCATTTAAGAGTAAAATAATAAGAATTTACTATTCCAGAATTCTTAAAGTGATTGGATTGAAGTTGCTTTTGTACTGTTTATGAAGGAAACAAATAATTCATTCACGTTTTCAGGAAACTAAACTTTGAAAAAATTGTGTACAGTAATTGGTATGTTAATTCCAACACATTATTACTTGTTCTTTCAGTTACCTTGATAGTTTGACTGGTATCAGTTGCCTTATTCTCTTTAATATATTTAATTTGAATAACGACATTTACATTTTTACAGACTTTACCAATTGTTTTTTTCTGTTCCTCTTACAAATCATTGTTTCTCAAGTCCTTTTAAATTCATGCCCCATTATTTAAGAAGATCTCTTACAGTTTTACTTTCTGTATTTATTAGGCAGAATAATAATTTGGTTTTGTTTTTGAGGGGCTTTACTGCTTTACTTCCCCCTTTTTTGGTTGTTGGTCTTTTATCCAAATTTTACTGTATTTGAATATTCAGTAATGTTTTTGAAGCTTATTGAAATTAAGTTTCCTAGAAATTCTCACATGTGGTGCTCTATATTTTTCACCCTTGAGAATTACTGCTCTAATTATTTTTAATTAGTGATTCATTGTGTTGTGATTTTATTCCTTAAAGTGACTAAAATGTTAACTGAAGATCATTTTGTATCAGCAAAAAATAGAATATAGCTATAATATGGCATACTTTAAAAGCTCTTGACAGTAAAATTTTGAGAGAATTGTGACTTTGAAAACTCATTTAAAGAATGTAAACTATTTCAATCCAGCAGTGGATTGAAGATCATTTGAAGTCTTTAGGGGTTGAATTCTCATCTTACTGAAAATCAAGAGCCATAGTAACAGATTGATCTTCATTTCTCTTAAATCCCATTTGGTTTTGATTTGAAACAATACTGACCAAACAATATTAGCCAATTTTACTTCTACCCTTTTCCCCAGTATTTTCATTGAGTTGCTAGTTTTTAATAGGCAAACACATCTTTAATGATTAAAGAATTAGCCTATTTACTTCAGTGAATATACTCCATGCTTTCAAAGGAGAAGTTCTTAACTGCTATGCCTTAAGGTGAATGCTTTAAAGGTTCCTGTCTGGCTTTTTTTTTTGGTATATGTATATTCTAATGTTTATTTTTTAAAAATTATCACATTTGTCACCTTAATTTTTTCTTTCATTGTTTATTCTTAAGGATATGTGTGGTTTTTGAAAAGCTGTCTTCTGGCTTACAAGCACTAATTTATTTATGTTGGAACACTGTATCAGTATGCTTTCTCCCATATCTAGACTCGTGCTTGGGTGCGTGCTAACTTGCTTCAGTCATGTCCGACCCTTTGTGACTGTTTGGACTGTAACCCTCTGTCCATGGGATTCTCCAGGCAAGAGTACTGGACTGGGTTGCCATTTCCTCCTCCAGGGGATCTTCCTGACCCAGGGATTGAACCCATGTGTCTTAGGTCTCTCGAATTGGGAGAAGGGTTCTTTACCATTAGCACCACCTGACTCAGGATTGATCAAATCAGGTGGAGAAAGTCAGGATTGTTGATCAGAGTGGTGCTTAAGCTTTCGTTTGTTGACTGTCTGTTCTTGGACATACTAGATATTATCTCTCTGTAAACCTTTCAGTATCATTAAGATTGGTGTTAGTGGAGGAAGCCAGGGATGCGTGTGGGGAGTTTCTGTTTTGCATTCTGCAGTGCTATATCAGAAAATCCTTGTTGATTGGCATTTGGGTTTTTAATACACATGTCAAAGCATCATGTTAAAGAACTAGTACCTAATAAAATTTGAAACCTACAAAAAAGAAAATGTTGTATCATAAAGCCGGAACCCTTTGGATTGAGTATTCACTGGATTCAAACTGCAAAAAGTTCCTTTTTTGTACTTGGGTATATGTATCTTTTAGAATGGCATGCTGTTAGAAGTAGAGCCTTGTTAGCTTGGTAACAAGGGTTAAGGTGAGAAAATGTAAGGTGAATGAGCACCAGTCGTGAGGTCTGGATTTGTAGTTTTTGTTTGCTGATTCTTAGCTTTCTGATTATGGGGAAACCTTATAACTTTCTGGATGCTTTCTCTTTCCTTCCCTTTTTTTTAAACAAGATTGAATTAATAATCTACAAGGTACTGTCCAAATAAATGGCTTGAAATGTGTGTAGGAGAACCTTCTGAATTTTTGTGCTTTAATTTATGCTTTTCAATATTTGCTGTGTGTCCTGTCATTCCATGGTTACCAAAACTCTCTCCCTGCCGGAAGTATACACTACTTTTGTTTGTATAGACTACTTTGGAATATTTCTCTCCGATGTTCATTTAATATTTTCATTACTCTTCAGGGCTTCCCAGGTGGCACTAGAGATAAAGAACCTGCCTGCCAATGCAGGAGAAGAGTTTGATCCCTAGGTTGGGAAGATACCCTGGAGGAGGGCATGGCAGTCCATTCCAGTGTTCTGGCCTGGAGAATCCCTGTGGACAGAGGAGCCTGGCAGGCTACAGTTCATAGGGTTGGAGAGAGTCAGACACAACTGAAGTGACTTAGCACGCACACGCATGCATCACTTTTTAGAGAAGGATTGAATAGCATGATAGCTGGAGAAACAAGGTTGAGCGTTTTCAAGACTATTATAAACACAAACCCTGAAGTTTTCACTGTATGGTATATTCTTTAAAAGTCATTTTTGTTTATACAAGAAGTGGTTTAGTTTGTAGTCCTGCCATACAGCTTCCAATTTAAGTCTTAAGATGCTCACCAAATAACAATATTCATTCTTTTGTATTGTCAGGATAAAATCACTGTGACTCTCAAAACATTGAGTATTAATATTTTTTGTTTAATCTATTGGCCAAATACCATTTTCTGGTGGGTTTACTTTTTAAAAAGGGAAGAAACACTAATTTCATATTCCAGAAAGTCTGTATTTTTTGTATTTTGAACATACAACCTTTTCTCATTTTTACTTTACAAAATTATAAAACAAAAGTGTCATGCAATTGTGGAGTGCCATTTAAGGTTGAGGGAAGAGTCTTAAGTTTAAAGTATATAAGTAGAGTGTAAATGTTTATACTTAAATTTGGCAGTTTGTTTTTGGTGAAAATGAGTATATCAGAATGCACATAATTTAGCATGAGTTAAGTATTTATAATGCTGTGTAGGTAGCTGTGTGATTCAGTGAACATTGAGGTGTGGGTGAAGTATCCTGATTGTCCACTTGCTGGTTGTATGGACTTAAGTTCTCTTTGCATCTTGGTTTCCTTTCCATTGCTCTTGACTTCCTTAATGCTGTTATCCTTCTGTTTCCCCAGTATCCATTTACTGAGTCTCTTAGATTTTACCTCTGAAATAGCTCTCGAAGCCACTCATTTTTTTTTCCTAACTGGGATCACGATTCCCTCATACTTAAATGAAAGCAGTGGTCTATGACCCCTTCTCTGCCCAGTTCATTATCCACCCTGCTGCCAGAATTGCCTTCTAAGAAAAGCACATTTGCTCATTCTTTATGTAAAAATCTTTCAGTGTCTTCCCAGTGCCCCTAAGATAAAAGTACAAGTGTTTCCCTAAACAGCTTGCTGCATCTCTGTTTTTCTAGCCCTCTTCTAGTTGTTTCAAGATAATAACTGGAGTTCTGTCATACATGCTGTGTCTTTTTAGAATACTGTCTCTCCCTGCCTCAATTTGCCGAGTTCATTCTTTGCTGTTTTTCATCTTCAATTTAGAGGTTGCTTCTCCAACCTCCCAGTCCCCAGTCTGGGTTAGTTAGCAAATCAGATATCCCATAAAACACTTTACTTATGGTGGTAATATTGTACTGCCCAAACTGAGCTGCTCATTTTCCCCCTCAAGCCTGCTTCTCCTGCTGCTGCTAAGTCACTTCAGTCGTGTCCAACTCTGTGTGACCCCATAGATGGCAGCCCACCAGGCTCCCCTGTCCCTGGGATTCTCCAGGCAAGAACACTGGAGTGGGTTGCCATGTCCTTCTCCAATGCATGAAAGTGAAAAGTGAAAGTGAAGTCGCTCAGTCGTATCCGCCTCTTAGCGACCCCATGGACTGCAGCCTACCAGGCTCCTCTGTCCATGGGATTTTCCAGGCAAGAGTACTGGAGTGGGTTGCCATCGCCTTCTCCATCTACATTTTGTTAAGTAGAAACTATAGCCTTTCAGTTAGTCTGACCAATAATCTCGAGCCTCCTAACCAGTCTTTCTGCTTTTCTACCTTCTGACTCTGCAGTTTATTAGCAGTGCAGCAACCCTATCAAGTTACTCCTTTGTTCAGAACCCTCTCAAATGTACTCAACAGTGGCCCACAGGCCCGTGCGATTTGTAACTCCAGCATTGTCACCTCTCTGACCTGTCTCTAAATCTTACTGTTCTCTTGCAAAGATATACCGCACTGGCTTCTTTGTCTCAAGCATTTCAGGTACATTCCTGCCTCATGGTCTGGGTATCTTCTATCACTTAGCTAGTTGACTAAAGCTAGTGCATTATTTAGGGTCTACAAAGGGCTTTTTTGAATAAAAAGTGACCATATACAATAAAATATACTGCCAGTAATTCTAAGTCTTCTCAGTTTTTCAGTCTTCTTCAGAACATACTTCAGAATGTCTTAGAGAAATCTATATTATGTTTTAGAGAAGCATTCTGTTGTGTTTTTTTTTCCCATGGTCAGAAACATGTACCATTGTTTTTCACAGTGGTGTTCATGGACCACTTGCCCCAGAATCACTTGAGGTGTTCAAGAATGCCACTCAGTTCCACCTGAGTCAGAAACTCTGGGTGCTGAGACCCGAATGTCAGCGAACCTTCAGGTTGCTGTGCATAAAAGTTTGACAGCCACTGCTCTGTGCTGTATGAATAATGGACTTACAGTGACTCCCATATTATGTTAGTGGCAGAAAGGTCTGGGTTAAGCTTTAATTTTTAAAAAATATTTAAATATATTTAAAACATTATAAAGAACTATAACTCAAAACTTTGATACTAAGCGAACATGAGCCCTGTAAGTCTGCAGAAATATCCTTCATTTTTTTCTGGAAGCAAATGTGACCAACTTTGAGACTGAATAGGATCCAGTTGGAATTGTTAACACTTGCATGCCTTCTAATCCTTAGTAACATTTTATCTGTAGTGTGTCACACTGAGAACTTCGGGATAATCTTTGATTCAAACCACAGAAACATAGATTCAGTGTGTAAAGATTTTTGCAAACCCTGGCTTTCTGGGCTTCCTTTGTGGCTCAGCTGGTAAAGAATCCACTTGCAATGAGGGAGACCTGAGTTCAGTCCGTGGTTTGGCAAGATCCCCTGGAGAAGGGAAAGGCTACCCACTTTAGCATTCCGGCCTGGAGAATTCCATGAACTGTATAGTCCATGGGGTTGCAAAGAGTCGGACACGATTGAACAACTTTCACTTGACTTGCTTTCTAGGAAAATGTTTCTTATGTTAGTGCTTTGGTTGCATCAGACAATTTCAGGTATTTGTTACAGTGGTTGTGAACTGTTTTACATTACTACTCAGCTTTTGGCCTGGATGTGAATGGGTTATTTTGGGTTGTAGAAGACTGTTTCCTGTCTGCTACCAGTTGTTTTGTTAAATGAAAACTTAACACTTTTGTCATTATATGAAATGTGTAACAGTTTTAAGATGGAGATTGTCCTAAACATTTGAGACTGGTAATTGCTTACTTATAGTCAAGGTTATTGAACTTGAAACAGTGTTTTTCTAAAAACAAGTAGCAATTTGAGTATACTCTGAGGCATAATTTATTCTGTTTTTAGTGCCAGTTAAAATCACATATTGATGCAGTATAGCAGCAGTGTTGCTGTTGTTTTGGCTCCATCCCTCATTCTTTCTGGAGTTATTTCTCCTCTGATCTCCAGTAGCATATTGGGCACCTAATGACCTACGGAGTTCCTATCATTTTGCTTTTTCCTACTGTTCATGGGGTTCTCAAGGCAAGAATACTGAAGTGGCTTGCCATTCCCTTCTCCAGTGGACCACATTGTGTCAGACCTCTCCACCATGACCCGCCCGTCTTGGGTTGCCCCGCAGGCATGGCTTGGTTTCATTGAGTTAGACAAGGCTGTGGTCCTAGTGTGATTAGATTGACTAGCTTTCTGTGAGTATGGTTTCAGTATGTCTGCCCTCTGATGCACTCTTGCAACACCTACCATCTTACTTGGGTTTCTCTTACCTTGGGCGTGGGGTGTCTCTTCACGACTGCTCCAGCAAAGCACAGCCGCTGTTCCTTACCTTGGACGAGGGGTATCTCCTTCACGCCACCGTTCCTGACCTTCAACGTGGGATAGCTCCTCTAGACCTCCTGTGCCTGCGCAGCCACCACTCCTCGGGTTGCTCCTCCTGGCCGCCGGCCCTGGCCTGGGGTGTTGGTGGCTCCTCCCAGCTGCCACCCCTGGCCTCGGGCTCCGGGTGGCTCCTCAAAATCACCACCCCGGCCTCGGGTGCGGGGTGTCTCCTCCCGGCCGCCACTGGCCTCAGACGCGGGGTGGCTCCTCTCGGCCGCCACCCCTGACCTCAGACGTCGGGTGTCTCCTCCCGGCCGCTGCCCCTGACCTCAGACGTGGGGTAGCTCCTCCCAGCCGCCGCCACTGACCTCGGACACAGGATAGCTCCAATACCCAGTAGTGGATGTGACTGGTGGTAGAAGCAAGATCCAATGCTGTAAAGAGCAATATTGCATAGGAACCTGGAATGTCAGGTCCATGAATCAAGGCAAATTGGAAGTGGTCAAACGAGACGGCAAGGGTGAACGTCGACATTCTAGGAATCAGCGAACTAAAATGGACTGGAATGGGTGAATTTAACTCAGATGACCATTACATCTACTACTGCGGGCAGGAATCCCTCAGAAGAAATGGAGTAGCCATCATGGTCAACAAAAGAGTCCGAAATGCCGTACTTGGATGCAATCTCAAAAACGACAGAATGATCTCTGTTCGTCTCCAAGGCAAACCATTCAATATCACAGTTATCCAAGTCTATGCCCCAACCAGTAACGCTGAAGAAACTGAAGTTGAATGGTTTTATGAAGACCTACAAGATCTTTTAGAACTAACACCCCAAAAAGATGTCCTTTTCATTATAGGGGACTGGAATGCAACAGTAGGAAGTCAAGAAACACCTGGAGTAACAGGCAAATTTGGCCTTGGAATGCAGAATGAAGCAGGGCAAAGACTAATAGAGTTTTGCCAAGAAAATGCACTGGTCATAGCAAACACCCTCTTCCAACAACACAAGAGAAGACTCTACACATGGACATCACCAGATGGTCAACACCGAAATCAGATTGATTATATTCTTTGCAGCCAAAGATGGAGAAGCTCTATACAGTCAACAAAAACAAGACCAGGAGCTGACTGTGGCTCAGATCATGAACTCCTTATTGCCAAATTCAGACTTAAATTGAAGAAAGTAGGGAAAACCGCTAGACCATTCAGGTATGACCTAAATCAAATCCCTTATGATTATACAGTGGAAGTGAGAAATAGATTTAAGGGCCTAGATCTGATAGATAGAGTGCCTGATGAACTATGGAATGAGGTTTGTGACATTGTACAGGAGACAGGGATCAAGACCATTCCCATGGAAAAGAAATGCAAAAAAGCAAAATGGCTGTCTGGGGAAGCCTTACAAATAGCTGTGAAAAGAAGAGAAGTGAAAAGCAAAGGAGAAAAGGAAAGATATAAGCATCTGAATGCAGAGTTCCAAAGAATAGCAAGAAGAGTTAAGAATGCCTTCTTCAGCGATCAGTGCAAAGAAATAGAGGAAAAGAACAGAATGGGAAAGACTAGAGATCACTTCAAGAAAATTAGAGATACCAAGGGAACATTTCATGCAAAGATGGGCTCAATAAAGGACAGAAATGGTCTGGACCTAACAGAAGCAGAAGATATTAAGAAGAGGTGGCAAGAATACATGGAAAAACTGTACAAAAAAGATCTTCATGACCCAGATAATCATGATGATGTGATCACTAATCTAGAGCCAGACATCCTGGAATGTGAAGTCAAGTGGGCCTTAGAAAGCATCACTACGAACAAAGCTAGTGGAGGTGATGGAATTCCAGTGGAGCTATTTCAAATCCTGAAAGATGATGCTGTGAAAGTGCTAGCAAGTTTGGAAAACTCAGCAGTGGCCATAGGACTGGAAAAGGTCAGTTTTCATTCCAATCCCAAAGAAAGGCAATGCCAAAGAATGCTAAAACTACCGCACAATTGCACTCATCTCACACGCTAGTAAAGTAATGCTCAAAATTCTCCAAGCCAGACTTCAGCAATACGTGAACCGTGAATTCCCTGATGTTCAAGCTGGTTTTAGCAAAGGCAGAGGAACCAGAGATCAAATTGCCAACATCTGCTGGATCATGGAAAAAGCAAGAGAGTTCCAGGAAAACATCTATTTCTGCTTTATTGACTATGCCAAAGCCTTTGACTGTGTGGATCACAAGAAACTGGAAAATTCTGAAAGAGATGGGAATACCAGACCACCTGACCTGCCTCTTGAGAAATCTGTATGCAGGTCAGGAAGCAAGAGTTAGAGCTGGACATGGACCAACGGACTGGTTCCAAATAGGAAAAGGAGTACATCAAGGCTGTATATTGTCACCCTGCTTATTTAACTTCTATGCAGAGTACATCATGAGAAACGCTGGACTGGAAGAAGCACAAGCTGGAATCAAGATTGTCAGGAGAAATATCAATAACCTCACATATGCAGATGACACCACCCTTATGGTAGAAAGTGAAGAGGGGCTAAAAGGCCTCTTGATGAAAGTGAAAGAGAAGAGTGAAAAAGTTGGCTTAAAGCTCAACATTCAGAAAATGAAGATCATGGCATATGGTCCCATCACTTCACGGGAAATAGAAGATGGGGAAACAGTAGAAACAGTGTCAGACTTTTTTTTGGGGGGCTCCAAAATCACTGCAGATGGTGACTGCAACCATGAAATTAAAATACACTTACTTCTTGGAAGAAAAGTTATGACCTATCTAGATAGTATATTCAAAAGCAGAGACATTACTTTGCTGACTAAGGTCCATCTAGTCAAGGGTATGGTTTTTCCTGTGGTCATGTATGGATGTGAGAGTTGGACTGTGAGGAAGGCTGAGCGCCGAAGAATTGATGCTTTTGAACTGTGGTGTTGGAGAAGACTCTTGAGAGTCCCTTGGACTGCAAGGAGATCCAACCAGTCCATTCTGAAGGAGATCAACCCTGGGATTTCTTTGAAAGCAATGATGCTAAAGCTGAAGCTCCAGTACTTTGGCCACCTAATGCGAAGAGTTGACTCATTGGAAAAGACTCTGATGCTGGGAGAGATTGGGGGCAGGAGGAGAGGGGGACGACAGAGGATGAGATGGCTGGATGGTATCACAGACTCGATGGACGTGTGTCTGGGTGAACTCCGGGAGTTGATGATGGACAGGGAGGCCTGGCGTGCTGCAATTCATGGGGTCGCAAAGAGTCGGACACGACTGAGCGACTGAACTGAATTAAACTGATAGCAACAGTATTATAAAACCGTATAAATGTTACACATCAACTTTATAAAGAATATGAAATTTAGCAAATTTAGTCTTTAGAACTATATTTCATTTCTGTTAAATTATTTTTCTTCATTTTTTTTTTCCTGCTGCCACCTGCTTTGTTCTCTAATGTTATGTGCAACAATCTACCTTTTATAAATACAAATTGTATTAAGTTTTGTGTAAGTGAACCAACATAGGCAAGTTCAGTTTTACATTTCTGGCTTTCATTGTTGCACTTTACTGTGTCCAAGACGACAGTTACAGGTATTAGTGAAAGCAAGTAAGATAAAGAGTTTGCTTCAGAATCAGTAAGCTCTGGTACACTCAAGAAGTTCAGGGACTCTCAAGGTGGGCTTGTCCTGGGGAATAGATACTCTTCAAGGAGTAAGACTTGATTTTTATGCAGTATAGGCTTTTTAGTTTATATAATTGGCAGGCACCTAAAAGTCAAAGGTTGATTAGAAGTGAAAGGTTAGACAGTAGCAGAAAACTGTATAATTAAGAATGTGTAGTTGTGCAAATCACTCAAGGTGAATTTGTTGATAACACAGATGAAATGTGTAAAGTAGAAAACCATTGCAAGAACATAGTACTTTTCTGAGACATTGATAGAGAACGCGTAAATACATTGAGCACCTCCTGTGTGTCAAGCTCTCTGGATATTGCAGAGAGTTGACTGTGCCCTGACAAAACTGACACTGTCTTGCGAGAGATAATAAAGTGGTAATATATGAGTCAGGGAAACGTGCTCCTGTTGAAAAGCAGAGCCAAATAAGAGGAAATAAGATAATCTTGGGAAGTAGGGGTTGCTATATGGAAATGTTGCAAGTAGGGAAGGTAATGATTGCTGTATAGAAATGAGAAAGATGAGCATATGAATATAGAATGAAAATGAAGATTGCTCAGTTGTGTCCGACTCTTTGTGACCCCATGGACTATACAGTCCATGGAATTCGCCAGGCCAGAATACTGGAGTGGGAAGCCTTGCCCTTCTCAAGGGGATCTTGCCAACCCAGGCTCCCACATTGCAGGCGGATCCTTCAGCAGCTGAGCCACCAGAGCAGCCCAAGAATACTGGAGTGGGTAACCTGTCCCTTCTCCAGCAGGTCTTCCCTACCCAGGAATTAAACCAGGGTCTCCTGCATTGCAAGTGTATTCTTTACCAACTGAGCTATGAGGGAAGCCCTATGAATACAGGGAGTATATTCCAGAAGAGTGTCAGGGCCTTCTGATGAGAGCGTGTTAAATGTGTTGGAAAAACAAGATGGCTAAGAAGAGGTGGCAAGAATACACAGAACTGTACAAAAAAGATCTCCACGACCCGGATAATCACGATGCTGTGATCACTCATCTAGAGCCAGACATTCTGTAATGTGAAGTCAAGTGGGCCTTAGAAAGGATCACTACAAACAAAGCTAGTGGAGGTGATGGAATTCCAGTGGAGCTATTTCAAATCCTGAAAGATGATGCTGT
>NW_024070194.1:47886111-48071458 GCF_014754425.2 Oryx dammah
GGGTCTATCTGACCAATAAACCACATGAATAACCAAGACAGCTTCAGACGATGTTTCAGAGATCTTGGGACACATGCTGTAACCACTGTGGTATTTCCTTTAGAATTTGTTTTCCCTTTTTTATGCACCTTTGAGTAGCTGACTTCATCATGCCAACAGGAGGGGAACTCATAGCTGGGCCAGGAGTCAGCAAAGCTCTGGCCTGAATGCAAACCTCAAGCAAGGCTATTCGGTTGGCTTATCTGCTTTTGATAGAGGGACCTCTGCTTTTTCACTCCCTTTGTATGTAAACCAGCTCCCAGGTACCTCGATCAGCCTGCAAGTAACTGATACTATGTTACATCAGCACCCCCAAATACAATGACAACCTGGGTTCACATGTGTGTCAGTCTCTGTGTGTGTGTATTTCTGCATGTGTGTGTGTGTGTGTGTGCGCATGTGTTTGTAGGTTGGTTGTGTGTGTATCTTTGTGTGTGTGTTTGTGAGTGTGAGTTTGTGGTGGAGTTATGTGTGTATGTATGTGAGTTTGTGTGTGTTTCTGTGCGTGAGTGTATATATGTTTGTGTGTGTTTGTGTGCATGAGTATGTGTGTTGTGAGTCTCTTCCAGGTCCCTGCACTTATTGTTGTTGACATTTATTCTTTCACCAGGTACAATACCAAGTGATTCAGAGTCTTTTTCTTAATCCTCCCAACCACCCTCTGAGGTCTGTATCACTAGTCCCATTTTGTGAGTGAAAAAAAGCTTAAGCTCATAGCATGACAGTAGCTTTTCATGGTCGTGCCGAGTCTATAAAAGTAAAACAAGACATGGGGTTCTGGGTCCACTGCTTCTGTTTCCAGCATGGATAACTATTCTCACCACGCATCCTGACCATTGTGAGGGAGGGTCGTGGAAAAGCAGGTGATACTCTGAGGAGGGCCCAGAGCAGCATCAGAGCTGAACCTATGTAAGTCCAGGAACTCTGGCTCCTTTCCTTGACCTTGACAACTTCTTGGGCAGCTGCCCAATGACTCCAAGGCACGCGCCTCTGTGTTTCTGCAGGTCCTTATCTTTTAAGCAGATTCTGTCTCATGCACTTCCAAAGGGAATTCCTTACACTCCTCTCAAACCTGCAGGCTCTTGAGATAAGTGGACCAGGACATACCAGCCGCCAGCGCCAGGCTTCCCGGCTGAGAAATCTCAGTTACTCCAGGTCCTATCTTCATCACTTTCCCATGTCCAGCTTATCCAGAAACACATTTAGGAAACTGAAACACAAAAATACCTTCTTGAGATAAAGCCTGTTTCAGAAGGAGTCTAAAAATAAAGTTCAGTCATGATCTATGTATGCCTACATGTCAAACTGATAATCTGCCTGAATTTCTTCTTCTGCAAAGCGTTGGCTATGTGATCTTAGGCAAGAAGTAACATTAATCCCCAAGTCTCTGTTTATTCATCTATAACTTCACAGTCCAAAACAGTAGGCACTGGTCTCTTGAATCATGCTGTAGGTAAATGGTAGTCACTAAGTCGTGTCCAACTCTTCATGACCCCATGCACTGTAGCCCACCAGGCTCCTCTGTCCATGAGATTTTCCAGGCAAGAACACTGGAGTGAATAGCCATTCCCTTCTCCAGGGGATCTTCCTGACCCAGAGGTGGAATCCAAGTGCCCTGCATTGCAGCCAGACTTTTTACTGTCTGAACCACCAGGGAAGCCCATAAAATACACACTGGACTTCAAAGATAAATTGCAACCCACTCCAGTACTCTTGCCTGGAAAATCCCATGGATGGAGGGGCATGGTAGGCTATAGTCCATGGGGTCACAGAGTCGGACACGACTGAGCGACTTCACTTTCACTTTCAAATGAAAATACCAGATGAGATGGCTAGATAGCATCACTGACTCAATGGGCATGAACTTGAGCAAACTCTGGGAGACAGTGGAGGACAGGGAAGCCTGGCATGCTGCAGTCCATGAGGTTGCAAAGAATTGGATACGACTGAGTAACTGAACAACAACAACAAATATAAATACTATCTTGAATATATTATCAGGAGCAATATATCATTAATATATTATTGATAATAATGTTCATACTGATTATATGAAAACATAATATTTTGGATACATTTGGGTTGAATATGATATATCATTAAAAATGTTTAATAATGCAATCACTATTTGGATTTAGCCAGACTGCCCTCATTTGGGTGTTTGATACAAAACCATCCTGGCTCGGAAGGAGCCTCACTGGGACCCAGTGAGATGCTACCTTTCTATCCAAATGATGGACAGGTGAATCTGCAGAGGAGACCCTGGGACCAGCATGGAGGGATTCAGAGGCCAGTGGGCGTAGTTAATGTTCTGATTCCTTTCTGAATTCAACACTGAGTTCATTGCATACTTGTTACCCTCAAAGCAGAAGAAGTTAAAATTTGAAAAAAAAAAAAAATCTCCAGTAGAGAAATAGATCAAAGGCTGAGCTTGGTCAGTGGCATGCAGAATAAATATTATTTCACAGCTCAAACAAATTTTCTGGCTGCCCAGGTAAGTAAGGCATGTTGATAAGAAACTATTATCTTCTCTCCAGTCCCTATTCCCCAACGCTGGTGACCTCTTCTTTTTAGTTCTCTATGGGGCGCCTGATGATGTTTGAATAATCAGAAAGCAAAGGCCATCATCTGAATCACACAGGAAGCCTTCAGATTCCAGGCAGGACCCAGATGAGTTTCGTGTCCCCCCTCTGCCATTGGCTGACCACTGGGAATGTTGGATGTCTGGTTCTATTCTGTTTGCATCTGTGTTACCACCAGCTGTATAATTTTCTGGTTCTATTGCCACCACGGAGATAATTTTTAATGCACTCTTGAAAGTGCTTTGTTAAAAATGGAATCTCAGGTGAGACCACCAGCAGCCCGGGGATAGTTCATGCTGGTAGGATCGTGGACTCTGAGTCCAGGGGCCCTGTAACAGGAAGTGGATTCTCCAACTTCTGACAATCAAACCAGGTTGCATTTATTAAACAGTTGTGTTGTGCCAGGCACACTTTCAAGTGCTCTGCAGACATTATCTTTTTTGATCTTCACAGCAACCCTACTGGGACCCTTTGCTCTTCTTTTTTTTTTAACTGATGAAAATGTATATTACTCACCTAAGGTCACACAGCTACCAAGTGACAGAGTCAGAAATCAAATTCAAGTCTGTGGGATCTCCAAGTCCAGGCCCCGAACCCCTAAACTACAACGATCACACAGCCAGGTCCTGTGTTTAACTTTCCCTTAAACTGTCAAACTCTAAGAATTTTTCTGACTTTCTTGATGAAGGAAGCTTTCTAACCAGGTCTTGCTACTTTTAGAATTTCCATTGTCATCACACGTCTCTCTCAGTGCATTGGAGGTTGTCACCCAGACAACCCAGGGTGGCGCTATAGCTGTGGTCCACACAGCTCTACGTTGTCCATACACCCACTCTGACATTGTGCAGTGTACAGCCCAGGCAATTGTACACAGGGCCTGTGGTCCCTAATTTACTGATCACCAACTTCTGTCCTCCTATCCCATTCCTGATGAATACAGAGCAACGTACTAAATATCAAAAGTGTCCCATAGCATTAATTTAAATATCCTGGGCTTCTTCTCAATTTATTTAAGATTAATCTCCTTAACTTCCAAGTGATCTGCTCTGTGGCTTGCCTTCCTAATTCCTCTTTAAGTAAAGCAGTCAGAGCTAGAAACTCGTGACAAATGAAATTGCTTCTGGCACGACAATTGGAAGAGAGTCTATGAAGTTTATGAAGTTCATCACCAAAGCCATGGGACTTGTATTTTTACACCAAAATTCCTAAACCTACATATGCAATTAAGGTTACCTCAGAATGTATGTGTGGAAAATTACTTTTAGAAACTACCTTGCTTTTCATTAGCCTCAAGAATGAATCTTAAAACTTTTAAAAGAAAATTTGAAATTATACTTGATTTGGGAAAAAGGTAATCTATTTGCAAAGCAGAAGTAGAGACACAGATGTAAAAAAGAAACGCATGGATACCAAGGAGAGAAAGTGAGAGTAGGATGAATTGGGAGATTGGGACTGACATGTATGCACGACTATGTATCAAATTGATAACTAATGAGAACCTATTGTACAGCACATGGGACTCAATGCTCCGTGGTGACCTAAATGGGAATGAAATTCAAAAAAGAGAGGATACGTGTATACGTGTGGCTGATTCACTTTGGTGTACAGCAGAAACTAACTCAACATTGTAAAGCAACTATAATCCAATAAAAAAAATTTTTTAAGGTAATAAAAAAATGAAAGTTTCATCTATTTAAAAAATGAGATAATAAAATAATGACCCTGTTTTTCTAGTATAAGCTTGTGAACAGTCTTCTGGAAATTCCAAGAGGTGTTTTAAAATATATTCTGAGAGCGTCACCTTGAAACAAATAAGATTATTGTAAAGGAAAATAGTCACTGAGTCTATAAAAGGAAAATTAAAAGAAATATTTCATGTCCTTTCAGTCACATCTGTCACAAGAGAATAATGCCCAGTTCTCAGTGCTCTGTCCTGATAGTGTGCTCGGGTGTACAAGGTAAAAAGAAATTAAAATAGCTACCCCAAAATGCTAAATTGAACTCTGTGGCTTGGCATAGAATTGAGGGCTTATGTTTAAAAACTTATTTTTAAAAGAAAAGTAATTCAGAGGAGGGAGAAACCACTGAAACAGTAGTTCCTCTGCCAACTTTAGCTCCTGACCTTGGAGATGCCTGGCAATCAAATGTTCCATGAAGGACAAGCGCCAAGCAGCAGCCCCGGGCTGCCTCGGAGCTCAGGCGAACACATGCTCAGTGGATGCTGTACCGTGGGAAGAGGCCAGGTTGTTTGTAGATCAGCCGGAGAGAGACTTATGAAGCCCAGACTTAGAGGGGTCTGCAGCCATGAGCACTGGAAGGGGTGGGAGTGGAGCTCTTAGAGAGCTGAGGTAGGTGTCTCTTGCCCCCAAAAGAGTGCTGGCTCCTCAACCCTCCAAACCCAGGCAGGGTTGAGCATGACCAGTATTCCCAACCAGGGAAGCCACTCCACTGTCCCAGGGGCTGGGTTAGTGAGGAGGAAGGAGAGGTGTCCCAGCCATGAGGTCTCCTCCATCAGGATGGACGGCTTGGAGACTCACTCTTCTCCCTGACTATTAAACCACTGTGTGGGAGAAAACTGAAGTTGCTCAGTTGTGTCCAACTCCTTGTGAACCCCATGGACTGTAACCTGCCAGGCTCCTCTGTCCATGGGGTTTCCCAGGCAAGAATACTGGTGTGAGTTGCCATTTCCTTCTGCACAGGATCTTCCTGACTCAGGGATGGAACCCATGTCTCCTGCATTGGCAGGCAGATTCTTTACCACTGCACCACCCAGGAAGCCCCAGGAAAGAGCATACAGAGACTTGAACATGGTTTTTCCCCACCTCACTAACTTTTCACACCAGCCCCTCACAACACAACTGTTGCAGAGTAGTTATCACTAAACATTAATTATCAAGGTATTACCTTGAGATTGCTGTTGCTTTCTCTGCAAAATGAGCTCCTTGGACATGGTTTTCTCTGAGGTCCCTCTCAGTTATGCAACTTGCTGTTTGACTAAAGTCGTTTATACAATAGTCTGGAGTTGGAGTAAATTAAACATTTCCCTCCTAAGCCAGTTGGCTTCTGTAAACAGCCCAGTAACCCATCCCCCTTCCCTCAATGACAGCAAAATTGTGCCCGGGACCCAAGAAAGAGGTCAGTCTCTCGCTATGAGGTGCTTTGGGGCCATGAGACTGATGGACGGTGGCTGAGGGATGTAAGGTCTAGGTTGAAGAGATTAGTTAGCAGTGGCAGAATGGAAAGTTCTAGATCAACTCAGTGTTTGTTTGAAGATCTAACAGTATTGCCCACAGGAGCTTGAGGCACGTAGTTTCTGGAATAGCAGGACTCCTCGTCCTCTAGTGAGATACCCACCACCACTCCAACCCCTTTCTTGGAACGTCACTGGTGTCACTGTGTTTCCTTTCATCTGAGTGCCTTCACCCCCGCCTCAGACGACAGGGACAGGCAGAGCCCCCAGTCGTCCACCTGCTATGGACATAGGAGCCCAGTCTGGACTGAGTCCACCACCTCAGCCAAGAAGCCTCGCTCAGGAGTGCCACCTACTGGATCAAGGGAGAAGGAACAAAAACCAGTCAGACTTCAACATAATTTCTGTACAGAACTCCAGATTCTGGTCAGAGGCCTGTGCTGAGATGTTTTCCTTAGGCCCAGACTTAACATAGCTTGCTTTCATTTGATTTTTAAAGTTATCCTAGAGGGCTTCCCTGGTGGCTCAGTGGTAAAGAATCTCCCTGCTAGTGCAGGGGACACGGGTTCGATCCCTGATCCAGAAAGATCCCACGTGCCGTGGAGCAACTAAGTTGCCATGCAGCGCAGTGATGGAGCCTGTGCTCTAGAGCCGGGGACGCGCAGCTGCTGAGCCCGAGTGCTGCGGCTACCGAAGCCTGCATGCCCTAGAGCCCGTGCTCTGCAGCAAGAGAGAAGCCACTGCAATGGGAAGCCCGCACACCACAGCTAGAGAATAACCTCACTCCCTGCAACTAGAGAAAAGCCCATACAGCAACAAAAACCCAACACAGCCAAAAGTACAATAAATAAATAAAATAAATATAAAAAAATATCCTAGAGCAGCAGTAAAAAGAAAAAACAAACAAACAAAAGAACCCTTGGTACACAACCTGACCAGCGACCTAGCCCAGAGATAAAAACTTGTGCTCATCTCTGGGCCCAGCTGGTAGACTGGCTGGGCTGCCTGGAGTCTAGAGGGACAGAGAGTTTAAGGATTTCCCAGTGTAATTAAAGACACAGGTGGCAGAAACGGCTGCAGGTCCAGATTGGGAAGGAATGTACCATTAGAGTCCCAGGGCCATGCCGACCCAGGTAATAGGGAGACAACCAGGCTCTACCATATATTTCTGAAACACTGAATTTGTGAACAAAAGGCAATTTGAGTTTATGTCAACAGGAATCAATTTGGGCTTTGGAAAATTAGGATTTTGGTCACCTTTATTAAGGTTATCCATTTCCAACCAGGACTCATTTAAAAGCCCTACATTTAGCTAGTTTTGGAACACAGCAGAGTTTGAAGACTAGTCCTTTATAGGCCTAGTTTACACCAAGTAAAAAAAATAAAGTCACTAAGTATGTGTTTTATCTGGAGTTGGGGGTTGAGAGTCCCTTAGACTGAAAGGAGATCCAACCAGTCCATCCTAAAGGAGATCAGTCCTGGGTGTTCATTGGAGGGACTGATGTTGAAGCTGAAACTCCAATACTTTGGCCACCTGATGTGAACTGACTCATTTGAAAAGACCTCGATGCTGGGAAAGATTGAGGGTCAGAGAAGAAGGGGACGACAGAGGATGAGATGGTTGGATGGCATCACTGACTCAATGGACATGGGTTTGGGTGGACTCTGGGAGTTGGTGATGGACAGGGAGGCCTGGCGTGCTGCAGTTCATGGGGTTGCAAAGAGTTGGACACGACTAAGTGACTGAACTGAACTGAACCGGGTGTGGGGGCATAGGGTAAAGACTCAGACTTCCAGCTTCTTCTATTAAATCAGCCATCATCAGAGTCATTCCCTAGTGAGTTTCCTCCAAAAGTTCAAAGCACTCTTCTAGGCAAATTACCTTTCTGGTGTATGCCTAGTATAGCATCACTTTGTAGCCAAAATCCCAGGAAGCTCATAGAAACCGACGGTCTTGCCCAAGGTAACACGAAGGCCACCAAGCCCCTTACAGCCTCATTTTCTGGTCCTACTGTCTGTCAGGTCAGATTCCAGGACTTAAAAGGGAGAAAGTGGAATTTCTCCAGGATCTGCCCGACTAGATGGAGTCCTAAGTGAGTTGTCTGGAGCAAGACCAGGTGGGAATCTCCTCTCAGAATTTCCTGAGAGCAAGATTGCAGAAATTCTCCAGCACATAGATGGCGGGCCCCAGAGACCAGCCCTTTGGACGACAGGAAGCAGAGACGCAGGAGTCAGGGTTTCACGGACCCTGAGCGAGGGTGGGTTTCTCTTTTCCTCCATTTCATGAGAATATATGAGTGTGGTGATTCATATAATTGAACCCCCTCCTTAATAAATATTAAGATAATCAGTGTCCATTCACTAAATGTTAATAACTCTTCAGGTCTGTAAGTTCAACTTCAGAACTCTAACAAATGAAACTAAGAGAATTAAGACAAATGAAGAGAACAGCAGATGGAGGAGAAATGCATTCTGAAACCTCATTTGAGTGAGGTTTTCTTTCCCCTAGAGAGCACCAGGCCAGAATGAACTTCAAACATGAAGAAACCCCACGAAGAATGCAGGTTCTGTTTTTCCCTCCCTGCCTTGTTGAAAACTCCGTTCACCGTTCCTCCTTCAACAGTCAGGCCACTGTCCCCGCCACTTGGCAGGGCCTCGACTCAGCCAACAGCAAAGGAAATGTTTTAACAGCTCTGTTAATGCTGCAACAGAGGTTTATTGTTAATACATAGACAACTTAGGGCAAAACGGCTGCCGCTTCCCAAGCCCACCTGGTCTGCTTGGAGGACCCACCGGCCCAAAGGCCAGCTCCCAGCAAAGCATGGATTAGCCCTGAGGCCGGAGACCGGGGACCACGAAGCACAGAGGTTTGGAGTTTAGAGTTTGGGTCTGAGTCAAGATTCTCTCACAGAACCTGTGACTTGTGGCAAATTGCTTAATATTTTTAAAGCCTCACGTGCTTAACACTTTACCTGGCACACAGTAAGCACTCAGTAAAGAACAGTGCTTTTTTTTCCTTTGTTTAAAAAACATTAGCATTTCTGTATATATACAAAATAAAGTGCATAAACATATGTATTGCATAAATCTTAAATGTAAGAATTTGATGAATCTTACCATATATAAACATCACCCAGATCAGAATATAGAACATTTCTAGCACCCTAGAGGGGCCATTACAGCCCCTCCCCAATTATGCTGCCCTCCCCCACCTTTCCTGACATCTACCACCAAACAAACATTTTGACTGTTCTTGAATCTTCTGGAAGTTTCTCTGTACAGGCTACACACTTTTCATGTCTGGTTTCTCTCACTCAGCGTTTTGTCTCTGAGTTGTTTTGTGTATCAATTCTTGCTCTATTGTGTTGAAGACTATTCTGTTGTGTGAATACACCATAATTTTATTTATATTTTATTGGTTATGGGTATTCTAGGTGTTTCCAGTTTGGGGCTATTATAAACAAATCTGCTATGGACCTTCTGGTACATATCTTACTATTTTTTCATAGGACAGCATATGAGGTCTGCTTCCCTCATTACTGGTAGATCAACTGTTCCAAAACCATTTTTCTCTTCTGCTTTTCTCATCTGTCTTTTCAGCAAATATATTCAAATCTTGACTGAAGCAATTTCTAATGTTTTCCATTTCTGTTTCTCTATATACATTGTGTTGTTTAACTTCTGAAGACCAAAAACTATCATAGGTAGCTGAAGAATCCCACAACAATATCTGCAGAGTTGTTTTGTTTTTTTTTTCAGTAGTCTTATATGGATGTGAGAGTTGATCATAAAAAAGGCTGAGCGCTGAAGAATTGACGCTTTTGAGCTGTGGTGTTGGAGAAGACTCTTGAGAGTCCCTTGGACTGCAAGGAAATCAAACCAGTCAATCCTAAAGGGCACCAACCCTGAATATTCATTGGAAGGACTGATGCTGAAACTAAAGCTCCAATACTTTGACCACCTGACATGAAGAGCCAACTCACTAGAAAAGACCCTGACGACAGATGGTTGGATGGCAACAGTGACTCAATGGACATGAGTTTGAGCAATCTCCAGGAGACAGTGAAGGACAGGGAAGGCTGGCATGCTGCAGTCCATGGGGTTACAAAGAGTCAGACACAACTGAGCGACTGGGCAACCACAACAACATAAAATGGTTTGCCCTTAAAAACTCATGGCTATGGTCTGCTTCTTCTGTCAAAAACCATTTCTCTGGACTAAGCTATAAGACAAGAACTGGGAAATGTGCTGCAGGGAAAAGCAAAGGTTAGCTTGATATGCCTCTTACTTTCAGAAGCTCACCATCTCGGAGAAGGGAGATGTCCACAGTCAGTTACAGCATCACAGGTAGCGTGTGCTCAGTGCAATGAAAGATCCAGGTAGAATCCACCGGATGCTCACAGGAAGAGATCTCAGGTCATCTTTCTCAAACAGATCATCTCACCAGGGCACAATATCCTCTCACAGAAACCCCATCCCTAGAACCTATAATAATGTGGGATTTAAGTCTGAGTCTTATTGGGAGCCTTTGAAGACACAATGGGAGACAGTGGGTCCCACATTTAAAGAAGACAAAGATGACACGTGTTCCCAAAACACAGGGTATGTAGAATGGAGCATCTCCTCCAACATATTTGCCCAGAAATAAGTATTCTCCATTTTATTTTGCCCTTTATGTCCAGGAAAAAGCCCATTTAACTAAAGCTGGGAGGCTGAAGACCAGGGACATTTCAGTTTCTCTGAGTCCCAGGGGGAAAGAGATGCATGAAGAAATCCAGTGCATTTAATAAACAACATTTCAAATAAAGGATACATTGTGGTTTTTGTTTGTTTGTTTGTTTTTAAGAAGCAAATAAGGACACTGTACAGGAGGCTAAGAAAAGTTCAGCTGAAGTGCTCTCCTCTTATCTCAGACATCACGGCTTCTGGGAAAGATGTCCACTGCATTCCAGCTCCCCATGGAGACCGGACCTGCGAGGGGCAAAATGCAAGAAAGCAATGGTGAAAACCTGGCCATCAGTGACGGATCTCTTCCTCAGATGTGTATTTTCTATATTTACGTGCACATTTGAGTCTCAGAGGGGCTTCCCGGGTGGCGCTAGTGGTAAAGTGGTAAAGAACCTGCCTGTCAACGCAGGAGATATAAGAGATGCGGGTTAGATCCCTGGGTCAGGAAGATCCCCTGGAGGAGGGCATGGAAACCCACTCCAGTATTTCTACCTGGAGAATCTCATGGACAGAGGACCCTCATGGGCTACAGTCACACACGCATGTAAGTCTCAGACTCATTCAACTCAAAACACAGGTGACTCTCCGGTACAGGGCAGAGGGGCCAGCTTCTCCTCCTTCTTCACACTCTTCACAAATCAACCTGCAGACCCCCATGAAGGTTCGGGCAGAGGACACCCCCTCTGCTAGCACTTGCTGGCCCTTCCAGAGGCCTAGAAATTGTGACAGATGTCTTTGAGATATAAATATTTATGTTTCAAGTTTTTGTATCTTTAAACAAATTTCCTGTTCATTTGAAAATTTAGTAAGAAAGCTCTAGCCACTCTCACTAAACTGAAGGGCAGGATTCCGAGGTCTCAGACAATAACATCTCTCTCTGGGAGCAAAGCTCTTGGCCCCACCCAGCTGTCTGGGGACTCTGGCCCAGTGTGGGTATGCTGGACGCCTGCCCTCCCTCTGCCCACAAGATTTCCATTGACGTAGGTGGGAACCCTGGATTCCAAATGCACAACCCCAAATAGGTCAGCAGAGGAAGCCTGTCACAAAAGGGAACCTGTCTCTGAAACGCCAGCATGGGACACCTTCCATGAGAGACAGTCTCAGAACATGAATATTCAATCCCCTGCTCTAATTATTTCTGATTATTTTCTAATTCATTAGAAAAGTCACTTCGTGGTGGCTTCTGTGAGGGTCTGTCTGTAGCTATCATGAGGTTTCATCAGTAAAAACCCCTTCAGTCTTGGACTTTAAAAGATAAAGAGATGAACACAGCATGGACATCACTTTGGAGCTGAGCAAGGATCCAGAAAGGCAAGAAAAATGCAAAGTGCCTTCAGGGTCAACCCAGCTTGTGTCCAGGACCCCCCTCCCCCACGCTCACTGTGTGTGCAGGATCCAGTTAGCACATCCCAGCTCCTGCTGGGCGCCCTGCCTCAAGCTACGTGCCAGGTCCTCCTCCCCCACCTCCCATGTGTCCTACAGGTTTGAAAAAATCATCTCATTTGGGGGCTTAATTTGTGGTCCCAATAAAATCAAACTGCCCCCAGGAAAAGGGAAAATGAAGCCTAGAGACCTATTTCAGATGGGGCGTTGGTTAAAAGCAGGTTTCGATAGGAGGGTGGAAAGAAGGGAAGGCAGATGCTGAAGAGGGACACAGTCAGATGGACGCCCAGGTTTGATTGGGAGAGGGTGCTGTCATGGGAGCGGGTGGGGAACATGTCCCCTCCTTACTCCTCCCTGCTGAGGAGCCCTTCAAGTGGCTTTCAGAAAGATGTCCAAGGCTGAGACTTGTCTGTGTGCTGTGACACCTACCACACCGTAAACAATGTGTGTCAGGATCTTGCTTGATTCATTCTAGTCAGGTATTAATATTAATGGCTTGTTGTGTGGATTAGGGATTCCAGCCTCACCTGCCCAGGGTGGACAGGCCGTGAGGGAGACCTCACATCCTCACTCACTCCCTAGCACAACCAAGCCGGAAGCTCTGGGTCCAGGGTGCTGCCATCATCTGCCATCAGCTTCAGTCTCCTGGAGAGGAGGTGACAAGGGGGCTTGGTGATCACTCCTATTCTTGAGATTTTGTGGTCCAGGCTGAAATGAAGAGAGCCAGTTACAAGCATCAGATGGCCTGAAATCAACAGTAAAATGAAAGAGCCCTGCTGTCATGCTGCCAGCCAGCGGCAACCAAGCTTTCTCCCCAGCCCTTTCTTCCGCCCCAGTTACGCCACTGAATGGATCCCAGGAATAAACTCCAGGTCACCACACCCCTAGGAAAAGTCCAAACCTGCCTCTGGGGGCAGGAACCTGCACCGAGTTCCAATTAGAAAACCATCTGGGAGGAGCTGGCATGAGGATTAGCAAGTAGAGCTGTGTTAGGGGAAGTTCAGCCACTTCTTGGCAGTCTGAGCCAGCATCTGATTGATTTATCTTCTGCTTTAATCAGTGAAAAACTGACATTTGTGTAGTACTTTAGGGTTGACAAGGGATTTTTATGCATTACTTCACTATTCCTCAAAGCAATGATGAAAGTTAATCCTTGATTTTACAGCTAAGGAAGCCAAGAGGTCCAGTGACTGGCTCAGTGATTCAGCTGATAAACGTCAACATCAAAATGGAAATCCAAGCATTTGGTTTTCTTTTTTTTAATGATTGAAATTTTCAAACATAAGAAGAGCAGAGAGAATGGATCATAATCCCTGGGTCCATCATGTAGCTTTAGTCATTGTCAGTATTTTTCTGGTTTGCTTTGTCTATTTTTGTTTTGCTGAAGAAATTTCAAAGACATCCCATCATTTTATCCCAAAGTGTTGGTGTGCATTTCAAAAAAAAAAATAAGACCACCTGTATCTTGGAACCCAAGCCCAGTGCTCTGCCCACTACATCCTGACACCCAACAGAACTTACCTGTACATGCTGAGCATGTGCTGGACTAAGTGACCTCTCTACACTGATATTTTTGTTTTTGGCAGCCAAAGCAACATTCATCATGATGGCTTTTGTGCACTGCTCTCTCCTTGCCTTTCAAAAGTGTCTCCCCTCCTGTTTCTGACTCTAAGAATTAATAGCTCATTGACAAGTGAGCTGAGAGAAGAACCAAGTTGCGGTAACAGAAAATTAGAGCTGGATTTCCCAGTGGAAATGAACCAAGAGCATCCTTCAGGGGTCAACACAGTGGGGAGACTAGAGCTTCCAGAAGAATGATGTAAAAAGTTACTGACACAAACCTAGTATCAAAGTCTTCATCTTGAAAAAATAAGAACTTGATGGGTCTTAGCGATGCTTATTTTATGATCTAGTCGTGTTTATAGGTTGGATTTTCAGTGAATGCGATAACTCTTGCAGGATTTGCTGCTGCTAAAGACAGTCTTGGCTGTCACCATTATTAGAGAATTAAGAACTAATTAAGGTGCTGATTAAACAAACGGAATTCCAGCAGGGTCCTCAGATCTAGTGAAGGAGCCTGGGTGTTTAGAAATTGGGAGAAGTGTGTTCTAAGACAAGTGAATGGGATGAGATTCCCTTCCATGCATCTTGGCTGAGCACAGACCCTTCAAGTGGCTCTTCCTGAAAGGCTTGTGAGGCTGAGGTTTTCTTATTAGCTGTGGCATCTTCAATACCCCTAAATGAAGGCTTGTGTAGCACCTGATTCACGCACCCAGCCTACGAGGCAGGTATCAGTCGCCTCATTTTGTGGATTACAACATCCTGCCTGAAGGGTTTCGGAGAATGGCCTCCCCAGATAGCCTGTGTATTTCTCAGGATTAGGGCAACAGTTAAGTAGGAAAAGTGCTGTCACCATGCGGAAGAAGGTGGCTGAGCCTGACTCCACCCTCACCCATCCCAAAGGGAGCCCCCTTCCCAGAAGGCCAGCTGGGGGCACTGAGCACCCCCACTGTGCTTGGTGGCAGCCTCTGAGCTGCCTCTTGTTTTGTATGGGAACCCTCTGAGGCGGTAGCAAGTTGGAGGCCTGGTCCAGCACCTCGGTCAGCTGGCCTGGAAAGCCTGCTGGGAGTCTGGACCCGTTTCAGCCAACATACTTTCTACGAGGCGAAGAATCTATACCAGACACTGTCTTGGAAAACCCAGTCTTGAGAAGTAGTTTATTGATCTGGCAGATGATTAAAAGACAACAGAGATGAGCTCAAGTGATGCTTGGGTTTTTCCATCCTGAAAAGGAATCTGAAATTTCCTTGGGGGGTTGTCAGCCTGTCCTGCTGTTGCAGGAGGCAGATGGCTCCTCCATTCAGTCAAAGATCATGCGAATGTCCCCGTCTCGGGCTCTCTTCTGTTCTTGGCAAGATTCCCTGGACAGTGACAGGGTCCACCCTGGATGCAGGCAGTCAGAATCTTGTTCCCGATTGTGCCTATGCCCAAAAGGAGCTGGCGCATGGTCTATCACCCAGGCTCTGCCCTGGCCCCTCTGCTTATGGGATGGGGGTGGGGTGCGATTACTGGAATGGCTGCAAAGTTTTAGGGCTGCTCCAGGAGGAAAGGAGGGAAAAACTGACGTGCTCACATTGCAAAGAGCTGACCCAGATCCAGGAGTCCAGAGAAGGCATGGAATTTGGGCTGGTGTGTATGAAGTCACCTGGAGTTGTCATCTGAAACAGACATTGCTGAGGCCAAACCTTGGGTGACCTCACGTCCTGTGCTGCTAAGCAGAGAGGCTATGGCTCGGGGAGAAATTACAGGAGCATCAATGCTCAGCCAGCAGATTATTTACAGCCTGTTCTTAATGCGAGGGCTTTTACAGCAGGGGTTTTGTGGACAAAAGTACATATTAAAAGGCTAATGTGATCGCTCATGTTGGCAGTGACATATAACCAGGTTGGGTTTCGCAGAACACCTAGAGCAGTGAGGCGTGCTTCAAGTTGATGACACAGAAAGCAGCTCTGTGCTGGAACAAATCGCACCCTGCCCAGGCCAGCAACAGGAGAGCCTGACAACGAATTTCTTCAAAGCAAACTTTTCTCTCCTTCTCTTACACACTTTCCAACCCTGTTGTTCAAATTGTATGTGTACGCTTTTATACACCAGCTCCTGAACTACCAAAGAAAACGGATTTTGCTTTGGAAAACACGGACAATAAAAAGACCTAAATTCTCCCCTTCCTATCACAAACTTCTCTGCAAAACTTGCCTATGGTTAAAAAAAAAAAAAAAAGCATTGTCCCAGAAAAGCATGCATACAGATAGTTAGAAAGGAACTTCTTTCAACATTTTATGGAGAGATATTTTTAGAGATAACATGAGCCCCCTTTGCCCTCTCCTCCCACAACCTCCCAACTTTCGCAGCCCACTGTTTTTTGTCAACGAGCGTTGTAGTTACAGCTCATGAATCATCCATCACTTAGACGGATTCTGCCAAGAATGCTGATAGCATCACAGCCCCAGGGAGCAGCCTGCAGAGGCAGGAGCACAAGGATGCTGGGGCAATGCCTTCTCCAGCCTGGTCTGCAAGGTCGCCAGTCCAAGAGTCTGCATTTCTCATCTCTTTCACATAGACTGAAAACTCACGCTCTAACTCAGGCTCACATCAGCTACACAAGCTCTCAGACACGGGGACTTTACTACCCAAATAGGAATAGGTACTCCCAGGCCATCTAAAATGCTGGCATAGTTGGAAACACTCAGAAACAGTCAGCATCTTTTGTTAATGACGGTCACTGTGCTGTCTTATGCTCTAAATAAGCAGATGAATTCTGTTCTATCTTTGTGTTCACAGTGCAATGCATTTCTGGATACTGGTCAGAACCATTTGTGATCTAAACAGTGTACACAACACACACACACACACCACACACACAGGGGAAGACATGCAATGTTTATATACTGGCCATAATTTCTGAACCCAACATTATGACATCTGGTGTGGTAGGCAACAGTAATATTGTTTTATCTGAAGAAGTATATATAGCAAAGAAAAACGTCACTGGGCAATAAATAAATTGAAATCCGAACTTCTCCAAATCAGGCATTTCAACAAGTATTTGCTTCTCTCTTAAAGAGACAGACTAATCTCAGCACAGCTTTAAAGAGGCAGATCTTAACTTTTCACAAGTATCTTTCAGCAGTCCAGAGAGACAAAAGTGACTCCATTTTTGAGGTGAGAATTTGGAGTCATGAAGGGGAGATGCCCACCCCTGTCATTCGGGGAAGCCTCATTCCAAGACACCTCATTTAATGCGCATTCCATTAACGACCCTGTCACAGACCCTCACTTCCTTCCTCAGACACTGACAGTAATGGCTTAAGAGTCGGGTTCTGGCCATTATCACAGACCTTGCTTCCTTCACTGGTTCTCGCTTCCAGGGAGATGGGGGCAATCAGAGTAGGAGAACTCAGACAGTGGGGGTGGGGTAGGATGCAGAGCCCTGTTTAGTGTGCTAGATTCCCTGCTGGGAGGGTCAGAGCTTGCTCCTTGAAGTCCAGACTAGACGAGATTTTGTGGATATGCTGAATCAAACTAGGAGGAGTTGGGTGAATCTTTAACTTTTCAATTAAAGGAAAGATTTCAGGGGACGTCCCTGGTGGTCCAGTAGTTAAGAATTCACCTTGCAATGCAAGGAACATCCGTTCGATCCCTGGTCCGGGAAGATCCCACGTGCTGCGGGGCAGCTGAGCTTGTGCACACTAGAGCCTGTGCTCTGTAGCAAGAGAGGTCATCACCATGAGAAGCCCACACAGCACAACTAGAGAGTAGCCTCCTCTCGCCGAAACCAGAGAAAGTCCAAGCGGCAACGAAGACCCAGAGCAGTCAGCAAGTAAATACTAAACAACGACAACAAAAATTTGCCTTCCGATGCAGAGGGCTGCAGATTCGATCCCTAGTTGGGGGGCTAAGGTCTCACCTGCCTCCTGGCCGAAAATCCAAAACAGAAAACAGAAGCAATATTGTAACAAATTGAATAAAGACTTTAAAAATTGTTCCACATCAAAAAAAAAATTATTAAAAAAAAAAAATTATAAAGAAAGGATATCAGGGATACTTGTAGCTCAAGTCCTTTTTTGTTGTTGTTGTTGCCAGACTTTCCACATCAGTCAGTGGGAGGTATGCATGCAGATAGCCTTAGACCACTTCCCTTACCTGCCCCTCCCTCACCCCACGGCTAGGCTCCAAAGGGGGTCAGTTGGAATGAGGACAGTCGGCCCTTCTTATCCACGGCTCAGCATCTGTGTTCAACCAAAATAATTCAGAAAGTTCCAAAAAGCAAAACTTGAACTTGCCTCTTGCTGGCAACTATTTCATAGTATTGGCGTTATGTTTATCACTATTTACATAGCATTTGTATTGTATTAGGTATTATAAGTCATCAAAAGATGATTAAATATATAAGAGAAGGAGTTTGGGGTTTTTGAGTGCAAGCCACCCTTTTTCTTTCCTAGGCCCTGCAATAAACCTTTCTCTGCTCCGAAGACTATAAAGTAAATAAGTTTATATGCAATAAATAATACAGCATTTGATACAAGGGACTAGAGCATCCATGGATTTTGGTATCTGCAGGGGTTCTAGAACCAACTCGGCATGGATACAGGGGATGACTGTGTAAGTTAGTTTTCAGATGAAGAGGCAGAAGGAAGCCTCAAGTTAGTGAGCAGAGCTTTTTGTGTGTGTGTGTGAGAGAAAGTTTCAAACAAGTACCTTTCATTAACGTTGACGTGAACTGTCCTGCCTTACACCAACTGGTTAGCAAGTTGAGTAAATACTCTTATGGGTCTGAAACAGTCCTCTCTCTTTCTATTTATAAAAGAAAGAGAAAGAAAGGAGAATTCAACAGCAGGGTCCAGACTCGCCACACAATCTCCATAAATAACACGTTTCGCTTAAGAGATATGGCCTGGACTCTGGGTATCTGTTAATAGCCTTTCTCTGGAAGATAAATGCTGCAACATTTGTAGAAAATGAAACTCACAGAGAAGCCAAGACTTTTCTTGTCAAAACAAGGAGTTATTTTCTAGCAACCAAGGTCACTCTTTTTGACCTTGCCTGCCATTTGGGTGAATGAGATAATAAAAGAGGGAGCTGGAGCTGGGCTGAGATAGCTCATGTGTGAAGGGCCTGGGAAAGAGACTCAGAGATTTGTGGAGAACTCCACTGCATCCAACGGCTTTTCCTAAAAAGATACCTCCTCCACCTCTGTCAACCGTGGGGCAATGACAAGACAAGGAGGGGTGGAATCGCGTGGAGATGGTGACCCTTACCTCATGCGTGGCTCCTAAGTCTGCCAGCCGTGGCCTCCGGTTCAAGGACTGCAGATACGGCTGTGCCCGGTGGAAGGGGGCAGCCCTGGGACACACCGCAGGCCTTTCTCAGACGTGCAGGCAGCGCGGGGCCCCAGCTCGCCTTGTAAAAGTAGCTCCAGAGCAAATCATTAGCACATCTAACCTCAATATTTTGAAATCCAAAAACAACATTGAGTCATGCCGGTCATACTGTAAAGTTTTACTGCATTAAAAAAAAAAAAAAAGTCAAAAACAAGCAGGGATCATGTGAATTATCTCTTTACATGTGTCAAGCCCAGGAATTTGACACATGGCTCACGATACTGGAATGAGCTGGGTAGTCACCAGGAATACGTCGTTAAGAGGAAACTTGTCCCGCCTGGGGGTGTGTGGCACCTCCTCGGTCAGCTTCCCTATGGTCTGAACCACATACCTGGCATGGGGTGTCTGATCATTGAAAAAACAGGGCTATAAATACCCTTCATCCTATACTAAAAATAGATTCAGTTAAAGCAAAAAATCCACTGAGGGGCGTACTGACCACTGTTGGACATCAGTTTATATCTCCTAGCAACTGTGTTGTCCTGGTCATGCTCTCTGTGAGTCTGTGGAGTCAGGTATCTTATAATTTTTAGGAGAAAAATGAATGAATGAATGAATGAATCCTCTTCTGGGGAAAGCTCAGTATGTATTCAGGGAAACTACCCATCCACACTTCCTAGAGGCTTTCATGAATCTCCAGGTCAATCTTCCCTGGAAACAGTCCACCGATTTCACCTCAAGGGTCAATTTTATAAAAAATACTCAATTGGAGGAGCATCCAAGAGCAGTTCCTTAGCCTACAGCCTCCAAGGCCATGAGGGCAGACCACTCTCTAAGGTTCCCAGGCTACTCAGGGGGAACTTAACTAAGCTGACCATAATTCAAACTTGAGAAACACTAAACAGATGAGAAAATCCAATAAAGAACTTCAGAAGACAAATGAGCAGACTTATAGTACCAGGCAATATAATAGATTATAGAGCTACGGTAATTAAACGTATGTGCACTAGCATCAGGGTGGACCAAGAAATCAACAGACTGAGAACAGAGTGTCAAGAAACAGATGCCAAAGTTTAATAGCATATGATAAAGGTAGTGTGTCCGTTTTATAAGGGACACATAGATTATCACTAGGTTGTACAAGGATAATTGTACGTGTTAAGAGATTTACCTCCTGGCTTATTCCAAATGGATTAAAAAGAGAAGTATTGAACATAAAATTATACAACAAGACAATGTTACTGACATTTATACAGTTGTTTTTTTGAGAAGGGAAGTATTTCCTAAGCATGATACGAGAAGTAGAAACTCAGAAAGCATATAAATAACAAATGCTGGAGAAAGTGTGGAGAAAAGGGAACCCTCCTACACTGTTGATGAGAATGTAAGTTTATGCAGCTGCTATGGAAAACAGTATGGTGGGCAGTTCCTCAGAAAACTAAAAATAGAATTACCATATGATCCTGCAATCCCATTTCTAGGCATATATCCAGACAAAACTATAATTCAAAAAGATCTATGAATCCTGATGTTCACAGCAGCGCTATTCACAGTAGCCAAGACATGGAAACAACCCAAATATCCACCAACAGAGGAATGGATAACAATGTGGTGCCCATATACAATGGAATACTGCTCAGTCATCAAATAGAACCAAATAATGCCACCTGCAGCAACATGGATGCAACTAGAGAATACTATCCCAAGTGAAGTAAGTCAGAAAGAGAAAGACAAATACTTTAAGGTATCACTTATACATGGAGTCTAAGATATGATACAAATGAACCTATCTACAAAGCAGAAACAGACTCATAGACATAGAGAACACCCGTGATTGCCAAGGAGGAGAAGGGCTTAGGGGAGGAATGGAGTGGGAGGTTGGGGTTAGCAGATGTAAACTTCTATGTGTAAGACGGATGAACATCAAGATCCTACTACATAGTACAGTGAACTATATTCAAAACCCTGTGATAAACCATAATGGAAAAGAATGTAAAAAAGAAGGTATGTGTATATATAACACACACACACACATATATACATATATTAATATATATATGAATAACTGAGTCACTTTGCTCTATAGCAGAAATTAACACATTGTAAATCAGCTATACTGCAATTTAAAACAAAGAAGCAGAAGTCATAAGGGGAGAAGAGCAACCGATGTCAATCAAAACTTCTCAACATCACAGAGAAAGAGAGAGAGGATAAAGGGTGAAGGAGATGAGTAAGAAATCCATAAGCGGAGACATCCACAGTCAGGGTGTGTGTATGGCGGATGCTGTGGGATGACTGCCCCACTCTCCTTCGTGAACCTCTTCTCCTTTATCCATTTTAACACTAAAAATGGAAAAAGCTCAACACTCACTTTCATCACCTATGGATACAGGTGCCCATGAGATGTGAATCTGTACAAAGAGCTGTAAGAAGAGGTTTCATCTGCCTTTGTCAGGTAATGCATAAATTTCCACTCTCTTTAGGGTCAGTTACTACAGGTTTTTTTAGTTTCAACTATGCCTGATGTGTGAGTTCAGAAATCTGCGGCTTAACACAGTTCCTGCAGTTAACAATACTGTGTTGTGTGCTTCATAAAAGAAAAAAATAATAATAAGTGAGCAGACCACATATTAAGTGTTCTTACCACAAAACCAAACCAAAGTGACCCAAGGAAACTCTGGGAAGTGCTGGAGTTGTCTGTTATCTTGATTATGGTGATGGTATCATGGGCATTTCCATATGTCCAAACCCATCAAAGTGTACACATTGAATATATGCAATTCTTTGTCTATCCATGATACATCAATAAAGCTGTTAAAAAAATAAAGTTTGTGCATAGGATGCTAAGAAAAAAAAAGAAGAGATTGCCAACTTCTTTGCTTCTTCCATCTGTAGTGAAGACAGATGCCTGTAGCTAGGGCAGCCATTTTGTGACTATGAGAGAAAGTCAAGAGGATTAACAGAGACTTTAGCCTAGACACAGAGCCCTCAGCAGCCACAGTCTCCTGTTTGTATAAGAAAAACTAAACCTCATCTGTCTAAGGTAACATAAACCTGCTTCTCTTTTACTTGATAGAAAACACATTCCTAGCCGATTGAGAGGATGACAACTGTTAGAAAGCATGACATAAACATGTAATATGCATCCAGTCCCTTAATACACAAGCAAAAGGAAAAGAAAAAGTAGGTGTTCAGAAGATGCATGGCAGAATAACATTTTTATTTTATTTTTCAATAAGTGTGCTATTTGGAATATGATGTTGAATTCTAGAAATATCACTAATTCATAAACTGTCATGTCTGAATTGTTTGGATAAATAATCTTTTATTAAACATCCACAAAGCCCTTAGAATGACCAATTCTGGTTAATAACTTTGTATGGTACATAAGCTATAAAAATATGTCTTCTGTTTTATGCTATGGTTTACACCTGAAGCTAATGTAATGTTGTAAGTCAAGTATACTTCAAGTAAAAAAGAATGACCAATTCTGCTATCAAACCAACAACATAAAAAATATAAAATGTACATTCAAGAATGTTTAACATTATATTGTCAAATAAAAAGGGAAAAGTAAAAAAACCCTAGCAGTCTAACTACAAGTTTGGCTAATGAATAATTATAAGCTCATTAAGTAAAATGATAAGGGTGCTGTTTTCAAACAGATTCTAGAAGAATATTCATTGATATAAGATGCTATATAATAAGTCTAAAAAGCACTACAACACAGAATATACAATAAATGATCACTTTCTGCCCATGAAGGCTGAGACCACAGTGGTGTTTATTATTTCATCCCCAGGTCCTAGTACAGAGCCTGCCATATATTAGTGTTTTGCTAAAAACTTTTAAAATGTGTTAAATGAATTAATGTGTGAAAGAAATGTACTAGTGGGCTTTTTCTTTTTGCTTTGAACACATACATATGCCTTTTCTTTTTGTTTCTATTTTTTCATTCATTTTCCATTAAATTGTTTTTTTTGTTTAGTTGCTAAGTCATGTCCTACTCTTTGTGACCCCACAGACTGTAAACCACCAGGCTCCTCTGTCCATGGGATTTCCCAGGCAAGAACACTGGAGTGGGTTGCCATTTCCTTCTCCAGGGGATCTTCCCAATCCAAGCGTCAAACCCACATCTCCTGCATTGCAGGTGGATTCTTTACTGCTGAGCCACCAGGGAAGCCCATTGCACTAAACATGTGACTTATAATTAGGAAAAAAGATAAAAGGCAGCTAATGAAATAAACCCCTCTGTTCTCCAGGCGGGCGCTCCACTTTGTCTGACAATGAGCGTGTACACCTTCCTTCCTGTGGACCACACTTGTGTATGGTCTTCAAGGGTGTGGAACTGAGCTGCACTTGGCCTGTGCCATCCCCTCCAGGCCACACCATAGGGGCCAAGTTCATGACTTTCTTTGCCCATTTAGCAGTTGCCCTCCCTAGGGTCCACCTGCTGCTCCCACTGCTGCTGACTCCCCATCCAAGCCCCAGAATCCCAACCTTCCTTTTCTCCATCCTTCTCTCTCTGCCCTCCACTCCACCAAGAACCCCAGAGGATTTGCTCTGCACCCCATCATCTATGCTCCCTTGATGTGCTTGACAAAGTGATAATGAGCTATGGTGAACGGTAGGTGCTCTTATCTTCCTTCCCAAGGGAATATTTTCAGCAGGCGACAAACAGGTGCATCCCAGATTGAGAAAACATGGCAGAAATCTGAGAGCAAAGATTTCCTGTGCCACCTCTAGCTGGGTTTCAGGTTCTAAGACATGGGGATTGGTCTCAAGGATGATGGGGGCCAGGACAGTTCCCGAAGGTCAAAGGCAAACTTTACAGAAGGTGTCATGACAAACATGACCCTTTCCCTATTTGCTTCATCGCACCTTCCAAGGAGGCTCTTTGGGATGCACAGTGGAGAGCAGTCTCACTCCCCTCCTGGAGGAGCCCTGAGACCCATGGGACAGTGCTGCTCTAGAAACCAAGTCTAGATGGTACCCATCTGTGCTGACCTGCTGTCTGGGGAAAAGGGGAGCCCCTCCAAGAAGTAGGTCCTGAGTGGTCATCCTGTGAGCATCCACTGTTCAGGGACATAATGTCACACACAAAGATGGTTAAGGCATGACCCTGACCTCCAGGAAACTGGAGGGCTGGAGAGTGCCTGGTCACCTTGTCACACTCCCCAGTGACAGCGGGCCCTTCTTACGGAGGAGGATGCCACAACACAGAGCCATACACAGATGCTCCTTCACACTTCGCTCCCTCCCTGTGTCAACTCATCATTAGTCATATCAATGGAAGACATGAGAAGGGCCGCCAAGAAGTGCTGCTGCTGCTGCTGAGTCACGTCAGTCGTGTCCGACTCTGTGCGGCCCCATAGACGGCAGCCCGCCAGGCTCCGCTGTCTCTGGGATTCTCCAGGCAAGAACACTGGAGTGGGTTGCCATTTCCTTCTCCAATGCATGAAAATGAAAAGTGAAAGGGAAATCTCTCAGTCGTGTCTGACTCTTAGCGACCCCATGGACTGCAGCCTACCAGTCTCTGCCGTCCATGGGATTTCCCAGGCAAGAGTACTGGAGTGGGTTGCCATGGCCTTCTCCACCAAGAAGTGCTAACCTTGTTCATAATCTCCTCTTAAATATCTGAAAAGATACCTAGCTGGAAACTCACATGGAAACCCCCACCTGTTTCTGCACCTGGATCCACAGGTTTGTTCCTGGAACCCCAGCCCCCTCCCATGTGCTATCGTGTCCCTCACTCACCTCCACAGCTGTGAGCAGGGTCTAGTATTCACTCCTTACATCTGCGACAGATCAAGTCGAGTCAGGGTGACTTCGAGGTTGGGGGTGGGGAGGGGTGGTGTTTTTTCATTTGCTTGTTTGTTCAGGTTTTTAGCCGATCTAGAAAAGCCGAGGAAATAAAGTTGAGAGTGCTGTCTTCAAAAATAAAAATTCTGGGATTCCCTGGTGATTCACTGGTTAAGAATCTGCCTTCCAATGCAGGGGACACGGGTTTGATCCCTGATCTGATAAGATCCCACATGCTGTGGGACAACTAAGCCCGAGTGCCACGACTACTGAGCCCACACACTCTAGAGCCTGTGCTCTGCAACAAGAGAAGCCACCGAAATGAGAAATCTGAGCATCACAACAAAGAGTAGCCCCCATTCAACACAACTAGAGAAAGCCCACGCACAGCAACAAACACCGAGCTGAGCCAAAAATAAATAAAGAAATTTATAAAGAAATAAAAATTCCATGGCAGGTTAGAGTGCCTTGAACGTTTGCAGGGTTATCCTGCTCTGGTACTTGAAGCACACAGTGAAGAGCATCCTAACTATTCTAAGTGGATACATGTGTGTCCAAGAGCCGCATCAGGACTCGTCCACCTAGTCACACAGCTTGCAGAAGAGGATTGTGAAGGAATAAACCCCATATGTAGCCAATACAGGGCTTCCCAGGTGGTGCTAGTGGTAAAGAACCTGCCTGCCAATGTAGAAGGCATGAGAGACGTGGGTTTGATCCCTAGGTTGGGAAGAGCCCCTGGAGGAGGGCACAGCAGCCCACTCCAGTATTCTTGCCTGGAGAATCCCATGGACAGAGGACCCTGGCAGGCTAAATACAGTTCATAGGACCTCAAAGAGTCAGACAAAACTGAAGCAACTTAGCACTCATGCGTATTCAATACATATATGTTACATATAAATGTACGGACGTGTAAAAGATGTGATGTCTGTGTCTACCTGTGTCTAAAACACAGGTAGAGACAGAGAGAGAGGTCAACAGTGTGCAGTGAGCAGTGTCCTCTCTCAAGGGGACACCCAGGACTCTGCACAGCTAGGACCAGCCACCTAGGCCAGGGGTCATCTTGATCTCCTTGCACAGCCTGAGAGGATCCTGCTGTGACCACATCATAGGCTGAAATGCCAGGAAATTTAAGAGCACATGGGATGGTTTTTTTTTTTTTTTTGGTAATGTTTTTATTTGTTTGGCAATGTGGGGTCTTAGTTGTGGCATGTGGGATCTATTTCCCTGACCAGGAATCGAGCCAGGCCTTTGGCATTGGGAATGCAGAGTCTTAGCCACTGGACTACTAGGGAAGTCCCTAAGGGGGCCCTTTTTTTTTTTTTTTTTTGCACCGGTTTGTGAAAAGCACCTGAAATTTTTCCAACCCAGGCAGGAATGGTTATCTTCCTCTCCTCATTTTCGCACCTGAAAACAAGTGATTTATACTCACGGGAAACACATTTCAATCATGCTGGGAGAACACTGAGAAACACAAGGGAACGAAGGTGCAAATGTCAGCAAATTAAGAAAAACAAGTGAAGTGTGTAGGGAGTGCAAATAGTCTAATTAGAACGAAGCCCTCACCTCGCTTTGCCTCTGAGGCAATTTGGAGTCTTGGCTGTTTGCTTTGCTATGTGCAATGTTTCTTTCTGCTCTGCTATTGACCCAGCGAGTTGCAAGGCAAAGTTTTATTGGAAAAACATGTTCAAAGGGTATCCAAAGCGGCAAGGATGAGACTAATGACTTGTCCCGCTCTCTTTAAAGCAACCAGCAGTGGGGAGCATGCGCAGGGGATTCATATTCATGACACAATGGTGGGAGCAGCATCTGCGGGTCCTACTCATCAGTTTTCAGAGCAGCATAAACGATTGCAACAAGTGTGCATGTGTCTTGTTTTGTTTCCTCTTCCTGGGACCCAGCTCCATTCCCGTCCTTGTTTTGTTTCTATTTCCAAAATGCAAATCGTGACTTTCTGCCTGGGAACACCACAAAGTCCTTCCTCAGAAACACTGAGAAAACAAGAAACTCACAGATTTCCCACCGAAGTGGCTTTCCACTCCTGTCAGATACAATGATGTTATTAGCAGGTTCCCAGAAAATAAAATTTTGTGTTTTTTCACAAAGTGAAATAGAAGTCTTAGATTCAGCTGAAAGAATAAGGAGAAACAGGGCTTAAGGGTCTCTTTACTGACTTTTTTTAAAATGCCATATAAAGCCTCTTGAGTCGTAACAGTACCCTAAGAATTTTCTAGAACTTTCTAAAAGATAGGGCTTCCCTGGTGGCTTAGATGGTAAAGAATCTGCCAGCAATGCAGGAGACCAGAGTTCAGTGCCCCAGTTGGGAAGATCCCCTGGAAAAGGGAATGGCTACCCACTCCAGTATTTTTGCCTGGAGAATTCTGTGGATAGAGGAGTCTGGTGGGTTAAAGTCCATGGGGTCACAAAGAGTCGGACACAACAGAGTGACACCCAGCCCCCACCCCCACACACAGATTCTGTAATATACAAACAGTGTGGTCTCTTGGATTACACAGAATCTAATGACTCCATGGATATGTCCTTTCAGCCATGAAATGTTCTAGGGATAATTTTTGACAGAGCTTCCTTCCTTATTTAAGCTTCCTTCCTTATCTGCCTAAAAAGCTGGTACAAGTTACATCAGGAGAGGATATACATTAGGAGCAGATAGAAACTTCCTAGCACTGAACATCTTTCTCCCCACTCACCAGGAATCTCTAGTTGGCAGATTTTCATCGGACACAACAATTCTGCTTTGACTCTAGAAACTGGAGACGCTCCACTGTGGCACTAGGGGTTGATACCAACTGTCCATCCCTCCCATCCTTCACATCCAAGAGAATCTCCATCCTTACATGCTGGGCCCTGTAAGTGTGCTAATCACTGCTTCCAAATGTTTCACACACTCTGCTCACTTTTCAGCTAAAAAGAATATTTTGGCTGCTTTCCAGTTATGATGAAGAAAACTTTGATCAGCAAGGCGGGTCTTTAAGAAGTGTCACAGCAGCCTACTGAGTCGTCTTCCTTCTGTATGCAGTGACATGGGTTCTTTTGTATTCAAAGCCTCGTCCATGCTGCTTCTGCTAGGGGCCTGTGGTTCTCAATACTGGCCTTCCTTCAACGCTCAGCCACAGAAGCCTCATTTTAAAATGCAGTTATTTTATTTAGAAGGAAAACAAGACCAGTGAAGTAGGATTACTTAGGAGGAAAATAAGACCAGTGAACTGGATCGACCCTTGATCTAGTAAGATCCCACATGCCTGGGGCAACTAAGCCCACGTGCCACAACTACTGAGCCCACACACTCTAGAGCCCGTACTCTGTGTCACAAAGAGTCAGACATGACTTAGCAACTCAACGACAACATTGCCAGTCTTGGAGACATCTGACTCAACAGGGTAAACAGGATCTTGCCACTTTTCTACTAGCATTTATCACCAGTATGCTTGCATGCTAAGTCACTTCAGTCGTGTCTGACTCTTTGCGACCCTATGGACTGTAGCTCCCCAAGACTCCTCTGTCCATGGGGTTCTCCAGGCAAGAATACTGGAGTGAGTTCCCATGCTCTCCTCCAGAGGATCTTCCCCATCCAGGGATCGAACCCATATCTCTTATGTCTCCTGCGTTGGCAGGTGGGTTCTTTACCCCTAGCACCACCTGGGAAGCCCCTATCACAAATATGGTGGTCAGTTTCCTGAGTCTCCTCTTTAGACAGCATGAAAGAGTGACAGAAATGAAACTGAGGATGTACCATCCATCAACTCCTGTATTTCAAATAATGAGTTCTCCCAGAAATGTGTATTATGATAAAACATCTGGAAGAAAAAATCTGAAATAAAATGACTTTATGCTTCGATGGAAAACAATACTCCTGGAAATAGGTCATTTCTCTGTGCTCCTGATTCTCTGGATGGTAACAAGGTGATTAACAGGAGCCCAAGACTTTAGCAAAATGGTGAGAACTATTTGGTGAAAGTCGCTCAGTCATGTCCAGCTCTTTGTGACCCCATGGACTGTCACAGTCCATGGAATTCTCCTGGCCAGAATACTGGAGTGGGTGGCCGTTCCCTTCTCCAGGGGATCTTCCCAACCCAGGGATTGAGCCCAGGTCTCCCGTGTTGCACACAGATTCTTTACCAGCTGAGCCACAGGGGGAAGATGGGAAGGGGAGAGAGAAGAGGGGAGAAGGGGTGAGCAGGAGGGGGAGCTGGGAAGGATGAGGGGAGGACTGGGGAAGCGGGGGGAGGGAGCCGGAAGAGGCAGACCCTGCCCTGCAGAGACCAGCCAACCAGAGGCCCTCCAGAGGAGAGAAGAATGACTCACCAGTGTCAGCTTCCCAGGCTCCAGGTCCTCCAGGCCGGGTCCAGGGTGCTCCACAGCCATCCACTCGGCAGCAGCAAAGATGAAAGTCAGACAAAATCATCCGAAAGTGCTGAGCTCAGCCAGCTAAGTCCTCAGGGCTTTATTAGACTTGACTTTCCTCAGATGCTGAGGAAAGTCTTCAGCTGAAGTCCATTAGGCAAATTAAAAAGCAGGAGAAAAATAAACAGAGATGGATGGAGATAGCAGTTTTACGAGGCAAAGGAAGCAGTGAGCTCTGACAAAGCTCCCGGCCCTTACTTAAGACTCTTGGAACCTCAGCCCTTAAAAACTCTTAAGATCGCCTTCTCTCCAAGAAACCCTGCCGGTACTCATAAAAGAAAGCTATTCCATAACAGAATTTTTTTTCCCTGCAAAGACAAAGGGCTGCTATAAACTAAAGCAAAAAAATATCTGCATTGTTCCTCGGTAGAGTTCCTGACACCAAGCCATTTGTCTCCAAGGAGGGGATTAAGTAATACATTGAATACCGTCAGATATATTATGTATTATATGCATTTTATATTTATACATATATATCATGCAGCTAGGACCTCGAATGAGACTAAGCCACTTTAATATTGATATACTTCCCCCCTAAACAGAAATTTGAATGCCAGACAATCACTTCAAACTCATATCTTTTTGTGATTATTAGTAGCATCTGAGAAACAAGACATTTTACAATGTTTCATATCTTTAATAATACAAGTCAAAAACCAGATGTAGTACACACCCCCAGGGTACAAAAGTCCATGCTTGGGCCTGTGATACATGCAAAGATGAACCGAAGATCCATTTTCACATCATCTTCCTTGCATATGATTTTATGAACTCATTTTAGACAGAAATAAAGTCACCCTTCGGAGAAGGCAATGGCACCCCACTCCAGTACTCTTGCCTGGAAAATCCCATGGATGGAGGAGCCTGATAGGCTGCAGTCCCTGGGGTCGCTAAGAGTCGGACATGACTGAGCGACTTCCTTTCACTTTTCATTTTCATGCATTGGAGAAGGAAATGGTAACCCACTCCAGTGTTCTTGCCTGGAGAATCCCAGGGACGCGGGAGCCTGGTAGGCTGCCATCTCTGGGGTCACACAGAGTCAGACACGACTGAAGCGACTTAGCAGCAGCAGCAGCAAAGTCACCCTTTGACTCTGTCCCCAAGGAGAGGACTATTCCTTCAAGGCAGTGATGCCATGCACCTTGCATCTTTTCCTCCGGGGCAGGGGTGATTAGATTTTCCATTTCACGGTCTGGGGCCTGATTCAGAGGCCGTGCTTCCTCACCTTGCCCTGAGGTTATGGAAAGTGAGCCTTGTGCCAGCCCAGCTCTCTGGCAGATACACACGTGCTCCGCTGCAGAAAGTGGAGGAGAGACTCTAAGTATAAATTTAGTCCTTGGATTTTCCAAGCCAAGTAGACTCTGCATTTCCAAACATTCTTACATTTTAAAAGGCACAGGCATTCCAAATACTGCAAAATCCTTGACGTCCAACCCTCTCCAGCCTCTGCTTTATACTGAACATGGATATGCCTAATCACAGAAATTGTACATTTCCAAACAATTCTTTGGGGGGAAACTAACCTGCGTCATCAAAACCCATCAAAAGAGAGAAGTATTGTTTTGCAAAATGGTTACAGTATTTTTTAAAAAGGAAAAAAATTTAAGTTCTAATAATTTTTAATAGATAAAAACACATGCTCATCTTTTGTGTGTAATTAGTTACAAAGAGAGTGTCTTTAACACATAATGGGCCAGATTCTCCCATGGCCCAAATAATGTTCAATTTAATCTCCCCAAAGAATCCTTAATCATCCCAAAGCTAGTTATTGCTCTCTCAATGCCAAAACCCAAATTAAATATGATTATTCTTTCTAGCAGGACACAGGAAAGGCATAACTAATTTAAATCCACAGAAACCCCAGCCCCAATTTTGCCAATCATTTTAGCATCTTCTTTGAAATCTTTTACAAGAGCTTCCTTCAAAACAAAATGGACCTGTGCCTACATTTTCCTGGTAGCTAGTGGAGATGTTAATAACCAGGAAAATGCGTGGATTTGTGTGTGCAGAAAGCAGAGAGAGGAGGTTCAAATACTCCACTAACTGGGTTACCAGTCAAAGGAAAAATATAAAGGATCAAGAGTTTCCCCAAATCCCCAAATGAAATTAGAAATAATAACCCCCTGGAAGTGCCCATGATTTTTTAACATCCGTGGAATGCTTGCTTGAGCTCATATCAAATATTATTACCACATCTGGGTCAGCAAGTGGAATTTCCATGCAATCTTGGATCCTTGACTTTTCTTACGCAACCTCATTCATATTGGAAACTCTGCCATGAAAATCCATCCAGATTTGCAAGCAGTGTTATCTTTTCATCAAAAAACATTAAGAACACCAGTCCAAGTTTGATGCATGAAACAGGGCACTCAAAGCCAGTGCACTGGAACAACCCAGAGGGATAAGATGGGGAGGAAAGAAGAGGGGGTTTCAGGATGGGGGACACATGTACACCCTTGTCTGATTTATGTCAATGTATGGCAAAACCCACCACAGTACTGTAAAATAATTAGCATCCAATTAAAATTAATTAATTAATTAAAAAAACATTAAGATGGGGAAGGCAAAGTGTAAAATCCTGAGCCATGGATATACGGGAGTAGCTATGGTGACAAGCTGGCCAGGTGGCATTACCTTATTGAATTAGGAGATGAACCACCGCTTACTGAATGGAGGCGAGGAGAAATGGAGACAGCCTTCTGAGCACTCAGGCCTTGGCAGGAAGGGGCAGGCAGAGGATTCTAGGAGATGGTGAAAAAAATGATCATTTCTAAAGGGTTCAGAATGCCCTTAATCAAGGTCAGCCACTGGGAACAGAGGTATACTCCCCAGTTAACTGCATGAAGGATATTGGGCAACATCAATGTTGCCCAATAAATAATTCTCACTTAGAATTCTGCTAGATGATTGCGATGTTCAAAAAGCAGCCTGATGACTCCAATTGTCGCTGGTGAAATCAACTGTTTCGTGGAGGTTTATATCTCTGGATTAAATGGTTGTTTATTATGATTGGTTTTTACATTGAGTTGCCATGTGTGCGTGCATGCTAAGTCACTTCAGTCGTCTCCAACTCTTTGCGACTCTATGAACCAGAGCCCTCCAGGCTCCTCTGTCCATGGGAATCTCCAGGCAAGAATACTGGAGTGGGTTGCCATGCCCTCCTCCAGGGCATCTTGCAACCCAGGGATTGAACCTGTGTCTCCTGCATTGGCAGGAGAGTTCTTTACCACCATCGCCACCTGGGAAGCCCTCAAATTGCCATAGACAGATTCTATTAACTCAGTATTTATTAAACTGACTAGTTGCCAGGCACCAGGAGACTTTTTCTTATGGCAATTCACTTAAGCACAAAGATTCATTCAGCAAGCACTTACTGAATGCTTACTTGGAGCAAAACTTTGTGCTACATATTAAAATGTAGCAAGATAATGCTTCAAACCTCATCTTTCTAATTGGTCAAAGACGATACTAGCCTGTGACATTTCTAAAGTTTCTTTGGTTGAAAAAAAAAATCTCATTTTGATTGGTTTTATTATTTGTCTATAAATAGTTTGCCTTTCATTTGTAAGCTTGAAGAATCCAGATTGTTACTGGGGTTTTTCCCAAATCTAAATTATACATTGGAAAGGTCACCAGACAATTTAGCACTCACCATCAGAGACTGCCAGCATCAAGAACAGAGATAAACGTTAGCTGGAATTTTAAACACATGCTTACAAATTACTGCAAGCCTCAGATACAATAAATAAATGACAGCAAGGGAATCCGTATTATTCCCATAAAACTTCTTCCCACTTAAAAGCGGCAACATAATCGGGATTCCAGCAGAGTTGGGGCCTGCCTTTGGGGGACACACACACTCAAGACTAGTGTGGTTGGGACCTCATGCCACAGCCGTCTGGCTCCCAGAAACGACTATTTTTTACCATTGACAGGAGCCAGCGGTTGTCAGCCTGCGAGGGATCTGATTTTTCGTATTCTGAGAGTGCACAGTTGGATTAAATGATGGAAAAAGTCATGCCATACAGACATTTTCCTACAAAGTGAAGGAGAGTTCAGCCACAGTGCATGTACTCTCTGCATTTATCTTGGACTTCAAAAAAAATTATAAATGGTGGTAACATGACATGCTGACATCTGAGGGTGAAAATGGGGATGGTTTGGAAAGATGATGGCAAAGAAAAAGATCTACCAATAGGCGGACATTTGTGGGGGGAAAAGGTAGCAGGAATTTGACAGGAAGAGCTAGACATTAACACACACACACACACATACACACACACACATACACACACACACACATACACACACACACACACACACACACAGATGCTCCCAGAGCATCTAACTGCCACAAAGTGTTAGTGTGTGTTTCATAGAGTAATCAATGTTATCCTACCATCCTGAACCATGCCTGAAGGATTTGGGAGTGTTTAGGGCACTGGTTTTTCCAGTAGTCATGTATGGATACGACAGCTGAGCACCAAAGAATTGATGCATTTGGAGAAAAAGAAGTGTGCCTGCATATGCTCACTTTGCAATCAATTGCAAAAGATTCTCAGATCTCCCAGTGCCTTGAACTGAGAACTCTTATCTCCGGACATTTCTGATGAATGAATCTTTCCTTAGAGAGGTCTCATGTTTCTTCATCAAAATAGCTACCAAACTTGCCTGTTGCTGTTGCCTAAGACTCGATTTTCTTCACCATGGTAATAAAAAGAATCATAGTGATTACCTCTCTGAATGATGATAGTAACCAGAATATGCTGAGCTCTTTATGTATCAGGAGCTATTTCAACAGCTTACGGGTATCATCCCCATTTGGTCTACCAAGTAGCTACCCTGTTGAAGAAAGTGCTGTTATGATTCATTTCACATGGGACACCACTGAGGCACAAAGAAGTTAAAGTAACCATAGTAGCTGGCAAAGGCAAACATTCAGATACTGGCAGTCTGATTCCAGACCTTGCACTTTTAATTTTCAGGTTCTTCTACTCATAAAAATGACAGGTGAAACTAAAAACAGACTCACATGGAAAAATATACACATATATATGAACCAAGGCATTTTTCTCATTGTTTTATCCTTTTTCCTAATTATTTCAAAGAATGGTAGCCTAGAACCTTGATCAAAGTCCATCCTTTGTAAAGATGAGCTCCTCTCCAATTCCAGGGGCCAGTTGCCACCCGTCACACACATGAGCTACATTGTTCTTGAGTCCTTTATCCTATTTACATGCTGCAGATGACTGGATTGAGAAGAATATATCCATTCACTTGGGTTTCCCTGGTGGCTCAGCTGGTAAAGAATCCACCTGCAATGTGGGAGACCTGGGTTTGATCCCTGGATTGGGAAGATCCCCTGGAGAAGAGAATGGCTACCCACTTCAGTATTCTGGCCTGGAGAATTTCATGAACTGTATAGGGGTCCATGGGGTCGCAAAGAGTCAGACACAACTGAGCGGCTTTCATTTTCACTTTCACTTTCATCTACCCACTTGTAATATATGGTGAGCTAGATGGCCCAGATTATCACCAATGTGGCCCCATTTTATAAATAATTAAGTAATATCAGGATATATTAGGTTAACTACTTTACTAGTTACTATGATTAATTTCATAAATATGAGGCCTTTAAATAATAGAATATTCATAATAATTTGTAATGAGGAGAGTCATCTCAAAAATCTTTTGTGCCATGATTTCTGGTTTTGTCATGAGCAAAGCAGTTAAAAGTGTTGGCAGATTTAGAGATTAATCCTCTTTATTTTGGACCTCCCTGGTGGCTCAGTGGTAAAGAACCCACTTACCAAAGCAGGAGACACAGGTTTGATCCCTGGGTCAGGAAGATCCCCTGGAGGAGGAAATGGCAACTGACTCCAGTAGTCTTGCTTGGGAAATCCCCTGGACAGAGGAGCCTGGTGGGCTACAGTCCATAGGGTCGGAAAAGAGTTGGACATGACTTAACAACTAAACAACAACATCTTTATTTTACCATAAAGAAGTCCGTTGAGCGTGTATGTTTTCCCAACAGCACCAAGCAGTTCTTCAGTTCTCAGTGGACACTGGGTGAACATCCTGTATTGTAACTCAGTCTTGACACTGTCTCCATGGAGACAGCAGCATCAGATCCCACAGGTAAGGGCTTGGTCCCACAAGACAGTCAATCACAAGTCCAGGCTGTTGCTTTACTTCCTACCAATAGGATATAAATTGGAGGCTCCTACAATCCCTTCCTCTGGTCTGATTATTTGCTCATAGTGGCTTATAGTACTCAAGAAAACAGTTTGCTTTCTAGATACTCGTTTATTGCAAAGGGTATTACAGAACACGAATGAACAGTCAGATGAAGAGATCCACAGGGCCAGGTCTGGAAGGACCTGAACACCAGAGCTTCTGGCCACGTTGAGTTCAGGAGGTACCAGCCCCCTAGCACGTGAATATGTTCTGATTCACCAACGTGGAATCTCTCTAAGCCTCTTCTTTTCGGTCCTTTTGGAGGCTTCATAAGAGAGGCATAGTTGATTAACTCATTGGCCCGTGAGGACTGGACTCAACCCTTCTCCCCCACTGGAAGCTGTAGGTAAGGTGGGCTAGAGGGCTAGGACTGAAAGTTCCAACCTTCTAATCACATGGTTGATTTCCTAGAAATAAGTGCCATCCTTAGATGCTTTGAGAAGTCCTATCATTAACATAAACTCAGGTGTGGTTGAAAGGAATTTGCTGTGAATATCAGACAACTTTCTCACTCTTGTTATTTAGGACATCCCAAGAAACAAGGATGAAGACCAAATATATATTCTTATTATAAAGCACAGTATCACACAAGTATTTCAGATTTGCTCAACTTTTCTGGTATAAGTGGCTATCGAAGGTATGCAAACTAGCAGATGTTTTTAGTCTTTTAGTTTTATTTATTTAGAATAATTTTAGACTAAATTTGTATTTATCTCCATATTCCCTTTGCCCAGGTCCTTACCACTAACATGTGACATATCCATAGCACATTCATCAAAATTGAGAAATCAATGTATTAACTACAGGCACTATTCAGATTTCACGGGTTTTATGAATATTATCCTTTTCTATTCCAGAAGCCAATCCAGGACACTACATTAAATTGAGTTATTGTATCTTTCTCTCTTCTGGTCTATAACAGTTTCTCAGTCTAATTTCTCATGACATTGATACATTTAAGTAATTCTGGTCAGGTATTTTGTAGCATGTCTTTCACCGGGGTTTGGCTACATTCCCACAATTAGACTGGGGTTGTGGATGCTGGGAGAAAACCTGAGAGGTAGGTGCTCTTCTCATCACATCACATCAAGGGCTATTAAACATGACTAAGCACTGATGAGGTCATTTTTCATTACTGGCTAAGGTGGGGTCCACCAGGTTTCTCTGCTGTAAAGTCACCTTTTCCCCCTTTCATACTCTCTCTGTTGAAAGCATGTCACTAGAACCAGCCGCTACTCAGAAATAAGCTCCGTTTCCTAGAGGAGAGACTATCTAAAAAGATTATTTAGAATTCTTCTGTAAGATTTGCTTCTTTTCTCTGAATATTTATTTATTCAATCATTTATTTGTTCCAGTATGCCCTATAGATATTTATTTTATTCTCTGAGCTATAATCTAATCCTATAGTTATTTATTTGGTCACTCAGTTACTCCAATAGTGGCCATTGGGAGTTCTTTCAATTTAGCTCCTCTTTCTGTTTGATATATTAATCCCTCCCTGTCCTCTCTCTTTCCTTTTAAGCATTGCCTTAACTTTGAGCACTAACAAGATGCTCCAGGCTCATCTTGCTCTTTTCCTGCTCCAGTTCTGAAATGAATCTGAAAAAGAGATCTGAAGAACAAACTCGTAATAGTTTTTCATATTAGAGACAGTTCATCACAGAAAAAGATCCACAGATGAACCCTAAACATATGACAGGAAACATAGCCGTAAATTGAAACCATGTTGAGAAGCCATTTCCTGCCTCTCAGACTGGCAAAGACTATGAAGTTCAATAACTGCTGCTGCCAGGTAGAAGGGAAGGAATCTCATCTCCTGACACAGGACTATGTGGAAGGCAGTTTGGCAATATCTAGCAAAACTATGAAACAATCCAAGACTCAGCAGTTCCACTTCCAGGAATTTATCCTACACATATTTTTGCAAATATGCAAATAACATATATATATATGTATATATATATGTTATATATACATATATATGTTATATATACATATATATATGTTATATATACCATATATATGTTATATATACCATATATATATGTTATATATACATATATATATGTTATATATACCATAGATATATATGTTATATATATATATATAAGATTATTTGGGCTTGCCTGGTGGCTCAGACTGTAAAGAAGCTATCTGCAATGCTGGAGACCCAGGTTTGATTCCTGGGTCAGAAAGATCCCCTGGAGGAGGGAATGGCTACCCACTCCAGTATTCTTGCCTGGAGAATTCCATACACAGAGGAGATTATTCAGTGTAATATGCTTATAAGACAAGAATGAAACAACTTATATGTGCATCAATACCCAGTTGGCCAAATATCTTATACTGTGTCACACAATGCAATGCAGCACAGCCATAAAAAGAGATTCTTAAAATATACTATCAGGCTTTAAAAATAAGGTACAGGAATAGTTTAAGAAGGATATAAAAGACTCTATTTATATATGTGTGTCTATGTATCATATCTCTGGAACATACAGCTGTATCAGCTGTTGCCAGTGGGAGAGAAAACTAGTGCTTCTGAAGGTGGAAAAGAGAATTTTTTACTATCCTAATTATGCTTTTGGAATTTTGAGATTTTATATTACAAATTGTATTATATCTGCATACTTCTAAAATCTTATTATTTCCCAGCATTTTTCAAAAATTTCCAAAATTAAAAAAATTCCAGTAGGCTTCAAAGACCTTTATTAAAACTAGAAAACTCTATTCTAATTAAATTTTCATTTCTAATTAAGTTGCAAAAGCAAAGATTCATAACTGGAAAAATAAACATTTATTAGGTAAATTTCAACAAAAATCTTTGATAAATTGGCATATAGAATTTAAGAAAAGAATGTAATGATTATTGTGTGCAACCAACAAGAACTTTTTTTCCTTAGATCTGCATATCATAATGAGAATTTCAAATACCCTTTAAATCTGAGAATGGAAATAAATGGATCTTAACATTATCCCTTTAATTATTGATCCACAGAGCACTAAACCAAAGTTTTCAAAGCTAATTAATCTCATTCAATCATTCTGATCTTACTAAAAATATTTTATTAATGATAGTAATTCAATTAGAGAAAAGACCTTTTGTACTGTTAAAACAACTTTTGGATGTTAATTTCATGTCTGTCACACCCTTTTAAAATTCTAGTTTGGTAGTGCTTATAATTTATGTAACATATTAGTACAGAAGGACTTGAGTATGGTTTATAATTCAATATATACCTACAGGGGAAACACACTTAATTTTCTTTACTGATGGGATTTATGATAAAGTTTGGAGGCTGTTATTTTAGAAACAAGCTCTCAGTCAGGTGGGAGGCCTCAGTGGAGTTGAGAAGTGAGGAAGAAGAAGAAGAAAAAGAAGTCGCCTGTCCCTAAATGTAGTTATCATATAAGTCCCAAGAAATAGAATTCTAGAATCTCTTGACAATTGGAAACAAAAGAGCTAAGAACTCTTCTTTCTCTAAAGCTCTACAGAAAGGTCCTTGGTTTGGCCAAGATCACTTGTGCCTGGTCAGGATCAGAATGGCTTTGTGGGATGCAGGAATCTTGTGTGAGCTCCTAATCACTGATTAGGTAAGTAGAATGGTGTTTCTCCCCCAGAATCACCTGAGGCATGTCTCTGGGGCAGGTACCCTTTTAATAAGACCTAAATCACTCTAGACTGGTTCCAAATAGGAAAAAGAGTATGTCAAGGCTGTATATTGTCACCCTGCTTATTTAACTTATATGCAGAGTACATCATGAGAAACACTGGGCTGGAAGAAACACAGGCTGGAATCAAGATTGCCGGGAGAAATATCAATAACCTCAGATATGCAGATGACACCACCCTTATGGCAGAAAGTGAAGAGGAACTAAAAAGCCTCCTGATGAAAGTGAAAGAGGAGAGTGAAAAAGTTGGCTTAAAGCTCAGCATTCAGAAAACTAAAATCATGACATCTGGTCCCAGCACTTCATAGCAATTGGATGGAGAAAGAATGGAAACAGTGGCTGACTTTATTTTGGGGGGCTCCAAAATCACTGCAGATGGTGATTGCAGCCATGAAATTAAAAGACACTTATTCCTTGGAAGGAAAGTTATGACCAACCTAGACAGCATATTGAAAAGCAGAGACATTACTTTGCCAACAAAGGTCCATCTAGTCAAGGCTATGGTTTTTCCAGTGGTCATGTATGGATGTGAGAGTTGGACTATAAAGAAAGCTGAGCACTGAAGAATTGATGCTTTTGAACTGTGGTGTTGCAGAAGACTCTTGAGAGCCCCATGGACTGCAAGGAGATCCAACCAGTCCATCCTAAAGGAAATCAGTCCTGGGTGTTCATTGGAAGGACTGATGTTGAAGCTGAAACTCCAATATTTTGGCCACCTGATGTGAAGAGCTGACTCATTTGAAAAGACCTGCTGTTGGGAAAAATAGAAGGCAGGAAGAGAAGGGGATGGCAGAGGATGAGATGCTTGGATGGCATCACCGACTTGATGGACATGAGTTTGGGTAGACTCTGGGAGTTGGTGGTGGCCAGGGAGGCCTGGCACGCTGCGGTTCATGGGGTCGCAAAGAGTCAGACACGACTGAGCTACTGAACTGACTGACTGAAATCACTCTAGTGAAGCCATCTGTCCCAAAGAATCAACAATGGCAACCCCCAGCTTGAAGGATGTAGAATGTTGTACTTGGGGCCACCACTGCTGTGGGCTTTTGTTTTATTTTGATTTGCGTGAGACCAGTGAGAGTCTAAAGATAAGGGATAGAAGCCAACTGGATTTGTCAACTCTATGTCATAAACTTCTGTTGGTCTCCCTCTCCATTCCTGGCACAGTGCTAGGGTATAGTTCCCTGCTATACATCAGGGGTTTTTTCTATAAAGGTCCAGATACTGAATATTTTAGACTTTATGGTCTATACAATTTCCAACACAATACTCAACTGTAAAAAGCAGCCGTATACAATATATTACTGGATGGGTATGACTGTGTCCTAATAAAACTTTACTTACAAAAAGCAGACCTATTTTACTGATCCTTGCTACTCACCAGTATGTATCTAGACACCCCATCTGACATGTAGTCAGCTTATTGGTCAGTTCTCTTAAAGCCCCCATAATGATTCCCCTCTGGCCTTGCTGAATATTCAGCCTTGCTCTTAGCCTCTCCTCTCAATTGGGAAACTTGGCTCCACAGCCTCTTGATGAAAGTGAAAGAGGAAAGTGAAAAAGTTGGCTTAAAGCTCAACATTCAGAACACTAAAATCATGGCCTCTGGTCCCAGCACTTTATGGCAATTGGATGGAGAAAGAATGGAAACAGTGGCTGACTTTAGAAATGTCTAGGCAGGTGAAGAAAATAATACTGGATGAAAGTACGTATGAATGCCAGGTTCAGAATCAGGAGCAGTTACCAGAGATTTCACTCCACCCTCATCTCAGCAAGGTTGACCTATTTGGGGAAGGCAAATTTCTTTGGAAGAAGAATCACTTCTGGAAAACCACTAGCCAGCAAGGCATGGACCTTTTGATCCTACTTTCATTTTAAATGGTTAGGTGGGAGTTCCTTTATGTCCTCCCACCACCAGCACTTTCTCCTCTTTTGACTCATTGTCATTTGTCCCCTTCTTGCTTGCCATTGACACAAAGATTTTCGGGGGACCCATGAAACAGTGATGGAAGAATCCAGAAAAATATTATATTGCATTTGCAATATAACACTGATATTTTTGAAGCAACATTCCCATATTTGGAAAAGTATCAAGAGAAAAAGGAGACAATGAGTTATGAAAAAAAAAAAGAGGCAAGATAAGGTGCTAAATATTCTACCTTCAGAACGGATACATGTATATGTATCACTGAGTCCCTTTGCTGTCCGCCTGAAACTATCACAACATTGTTAATCAGCTATGTGCTGTGCTGTGCTTAGTCGCTCAGTCATGTCTGACTCTTTGTGACCCCATGGACTGTAGCTCCTCTGTCCATCAGACTCTCCAGGCAAGAATACTGGAGTGGGTTGCCATGCCCTCCTCCAGGGGATCTTCCCAACCCAGATCAAACCCAGGTCTCCCACATTGCAGGTGGATTCTTTACTGTCTGAGCCACCAGGGAAGCCTGGTAGTTGGCTATACTCCAATGTAAAATAAAAAGGTTTTAAAAATTAAACATAAAAAAATAAAAAATTACCTGTCTTATAAAAAAAATCTCCCTTCAATAAACTCCCAACAATAAATCTTAATGTTGTCTATGAAGACCTATGTATATCCATCTCTGGTTGAAACTGAGATGTCTGATTCCACATGTACAGGCAATGCTTACCTCATTGTACTCTGGTTGTTTCTAGTCATAGAGTTAAAATGGGGAATCCGAGAAATGTGTCACCCTCTGTGGATTCTTTCTGGACATCAGTAAAGGAAGGTTGATTCCCTTCCTTGCCAGGTCCCAGGAGCTTAGCATTTACTTGAAAGTAGCAGGGAGAATCCCAAGGATGGCAGAGCCTGGTGGGCTGCCATCTATGGGGTCTCACAGAGTCAGACACAACTGAGCGACTTCACTTTCACTTTTCACTTTCATGCATTGGAGAAGGAAATGGCAACCCACTCCAGTGTTCTTGCCTGGAGAGTCTCAGGGATGGGGGAGCCTGGTGGGTTGCCGTCTATGGGGTCACACAGAGTCGGACACGACTGAAGCGACTTAGCAGCAGCAGCATGTAGAATGGCTTCCCAGGTGTGACTAGTGGTAAAGAATCTGCCTGCCAGTGCACGAAACCTAGAGACTCGGGTTTGATCCCTGGGTTGGTAAGATCCCCTGGAAGAGGGCATGGCAACCTACTCCAGTATTTTTGACTGGAGAATCCCTTGGACAGAGGAGCCTGGCAGGCTACCGTCCATGGGGTCGCAGAGTTGGACGTGACTGAAGTGACTGAACACACGCTCACAGCCATGTAGAAAGTTTTAGAGAGCCTGCAATCATTCCTTTCCTGTACTATGTACTGTTGGCACTTGGGTTTTCCCTGATGCTAGTTCTCAGTGTTTACAAGTGACAGGACACATTCAGGCTGGCAGATTTGGAAGTTCTTGTTGGTGAGAAACTTAGTCTTGGGAATCAAGCAGGGTTGTCTGATGTGGTCTCTTATTCTTGACAGGTTCTGCCTTCAACAGGCCTGGGGATGAAGGCTGCTGGTATTTTGGCCCTGATGGGCTGCCTGGTCACAGTCGTTGAGCCCAAAATCTACACTCGCTGTAAACTGGCAAAAATATTTTCGAGGGCCAGCCTGGACAATTACCGAGGCTTTAGCCTTGGAAACTGTGAGATTTCTCCCTTCCTGTTCTCTTTCTGCCCTTTAACTCTTCCTTGAGATGTCAAAGGCCCCTCCCATACCTACTTCTGTTTGCTTCCAGCCTGTCCTTGCTCTGCCCCACCAGCAATGGCTGCTGGCTATTCACATGTCCTCCACGACTGCTCTCCGGAGCTTCCCTCCCCTTCCCTGCCCCTCCTGTCCTCACTCCTGAAGTCCTGTATGATTGACATCAGCAAAAGAAGGAGAAAACAACTCCCTCTTGCTAGCATTGCAAGGGGCAGACCTGATATTTAGTCTGGTCCAGGGTCAGCCACTGACTAGGTGTGCCTCCCTGCCCATCCTGTGCTTCTCGGGTGTGCTACCTGCCCTGACACTCCCCAGGGCGCGTCAGGAGCAAAGCATTGGTGTAATATGTATAAGGGAACTCTCCCCTAAGAGCAGATAGGAGGAAACAATGAATTTCTTTTATTGACACTCCTGGCTTTTTTTCCCCTCTAGGGATCTGCATGGCCTACTATGAGAGCCACTACAACACCACGGCTCAGACCCAACTGCAGGACGGAAGCACTGACTATGGCATCTTTCAGATAAACAGTGACACGTGGTGCAGAAATACAAAGCTGCAAGAGAAAAACCGCTGTCATGTGGCCTGCTCAGGTAGGCTTTTGATTCCGCAAATATCATCCTTAGGAACAGACAGGAAAGCTGACCACGGAATATCCACCCATCTTCTGCTTTAACCAAAATTTGGAAGTTCAGATGTGCAAGTGGGTCTGTAAATAAATTATTATAAATTATTGAAGAGTTCCCCAAAGTGGCACTCACAACCTTGTGGTCAACTTGTCCAAAGATGGCTTATTCCATCCAGGGTGGGTTTTATGAAGCCCACCACAAAAACAGGGGCCTGGACAATTGACCTGACTACCCTTCCATGCATAGAGAGGTTGAATATATTTGTTGAGAAGGAGAAAGCGGTTTGCTAGCTGCTTTCCATAAGCAATCCTCTCAAAAGATGCAGTTGATGCTTCTTTATACAGAATGAGACAAATTCACTTCACACAGCACTTCTTCAACAGTGGAAATGATGCTAGAATTCATTTCTAAGTCTTTCTCTTTAATCACTCAGGAAATATATGTGGGCATAGAACTGAGCATAGCAGGACTCTTCAAACATGAATTCTGGTGTTAAGGAAGAGTGCTTATACAAAGTTATATAAATGACTGTAAACAGGTGTGAGCTTCAGAGGAAAGAGACGTTATTAATAAAGTCATGGGAAGCTTTATAGACATTATATTTTATTTAATATTTGGAAGATAGAAAAGATTTGGATATTCAAGGATAGAGAAGTGTTACTCCAGTTAAGGAGAACAAAAAAGCAAAAACGTGCATAAAATATAACAGGACATGTGGTTGGAAAGTTTGATGACTACCTGACCACGAAGGGCCCTGGGAGCCAAGCTGAGGAGAATCCACTGATTTCTGCCCACACTAGGAAATCAGAATGGGTCAGTGGTGTTGCTTCAGAAAAATGAATATACAAGCTGGATATGAGAGAGATTAAAGAAGAGACAATTTAATTGCCCCTCCAATTGTTGAGGTGAGAAATAAACAGACCTGAATGATGGTCATGGCTGGCAGTATAGAGAAGAACATGCAAGAGACAACAGTAGAAAGATGAAGCAAAGTAAGTGACTGTCTTGTTTGCTCACCTGTAGAATGCAAACCCCATGAGGGCAGGAGTTCTGTTTCAATCACTGATGCATTCTCAGTGCCTAGAATGCTCCCTGGCCATTGGAGCTCAAGAAATATTCATTGACTAAATCAATGGAGGGAAGGTCAAAAGAGTGAAGACAGGGAGCCATAAAATATTCTCCAGCAAATTCCTTAAGAGCAGGAAATAAACTTTTAATTTCTCATAGACATGCACAAGATAATCAGTAACCAAGTGTGAATGTATGAATGACTGCACACTGTGTAAATTTACCTAATAAATTAGTAGTCCCTGCCCCTACTTTACTATGGAATGCTCACCACCTCCTGAGGCCAACCACTCAATTTTTGGTCAGCCTTTATTTTAGAACATTCTTTTGTTGAGCCAAAATCCATCTCCTTATAATAGCATTCTCCCATTAATGCTGGTTTCTCCTTCTGGATTTATTAAAGACAAATTTTCTCTATTTTATACATTGTTGTTGTTCAGTTGCTTAGTTTTGTCCAACTCTTTGTGACCCCATGGACTGTAGCATGCCAGTTTCCTGTGTCCTCCACTGTCTCCTGCAGTTTGCTCAAATTCATGCCCATTGAGTTGGTGATGCTATCTAACCATCTTATCTTCTGCTGCCCCCTTCTCCTTTTGCCTTCAACTTATCATATATTTGAAAATGATGATTAGGAGGTACTTCTCATCTCCAAACCTTATCTCCCAGGCTAAAACATTCAATACCTTCACTTTTCTACAGATAGGACTTTTTAAAACCCTCCCCTTCCTGGTTAATCTCATTAGCACACCCTAAGGAGATCAGCCCTGGGATTTCTTTGGAAGGAATGATGCTAAAGCTGAAACTCCAGTACTTTGGCCACCTCATGCAAAGAGTTGACTCATTGGAAAAGACTCTGATGCTGGGAGGGATTGGGGGCAGGAGGAGAAGGGGACGATAGAGGATGAGATGGCTGGATGGCATCACCGACTTGATGGATGTGAGTCTGAGTGAACTCCGAGAGTTGGTGATGGACAGGGAGGCCTGGCGTGCTGTGATTCATGGGGTCGCAAAGAGTCGGACACAACTGAGTGACTGAAATGAACTGAACTGAACTGATGAGCTTGCCACTAGAGTCTTCCAGTTAAATATGGCATTGGATGTGTAAGTATTGTTTGAAGCTGAAAGTGAGAGGACTAATGGTGACTAATTTAGCAATTAGAGAAATCTGAATCCTAAGCTGACCCTGGGAAAGCCAAAAAGCAACCACAGGATCCCAAAAGAGCTCAGAAATCAGCAACATCAGCTACTTCCAGAAACTGGGGTGAAGGCAGGCTAAAAATGGTATGATTAATTGGAAAGTCAGTTAAACAGCAGCTGACTCATCTCCTGATTCCATTCATCTATTGACTGTTCCTCCCAACCCTGGCAAGTTACTGGAGCTCTCTCTCTCTTGGACAGAATAGGTAGAAATTCTCTCACTGAGGGAACTCACCAACCTTTAAGTGTGAGAGCTCCATCCTAAGAGGGAGTCAAGTTCCTGTAGTCCCAGTCACCTCCCTCCACTCTGATCCCTGAATGATGGCAGCCAGCCTAGTCTTTCCAGAAGAGAAGACCCTAGTCTAGTCTGGGGAATCCAGACAGAGGAAAAGGAAAACTAGATTCTGAGTGGGGGCTTCCCAGTGAACAGATTAGCTGGGTCTCCCCCAGTGAGATGCACAGTTGAAAATCCCCACCTCTGTACTGGACTCCTAATCAGCTTTTTTTTTTTTTTAGGCATCCTTCTCTTAAATAAGTGCAGCTAACTAGAAGTCTACCAATGACTAGTCTTCATAGGCTGTCACTGGCATGAGAAAATGAGACCACCATCACCACCAACAAAAACCAGATAAAAGTAATTTGTTGAAAGCAGAGATTATGCAGCAAAATGAAAACTTCAAATGAAAAAAAAAACTATTATTAATATCTTTGGTATATTTAATTTAGAATGAATTTCTTATAGACAGCATATAATTGAATACTGCTTTTAGAGCTTGTCCAACAATGTTCGCTTTTTCACAGGAATGTTTAGATCAGGGAACTTTTTCTGAAAGGAATAGATAATAAATATTTTACATTTTGTGAGCCATATAGTCTCTTTTTTAATTATTCAACTTGTCATACAGCACAAAAGCAGCCACAGACAGTATAGAAATGAATAGGCATGATTGTGTTCTAATAAAACTTTATGTACAAAAATGGAGGGTGGGTCTGTGGGCCATAGTTTGTGCTGAACTTTGATTTAGATCATTTATATTTAATGTAATTGCTGATATGATTACTTCAAAATCCACCATGTTGTTATTTGTTTCCTATTTGTTCCATCTATCCATCTACTCTTGGTTTATTTTTCCTGACTTTTGGATTAATTGAATATTTTCCAGTATTCAATTTTATTTCTATCATTGGCTTTTTAAGTATATGTGTGCATGCTTAATTAGTCTCTCAATCATGTCTGACTCTTCGCGACCCCATGGACTGTAGCCCGCCAGGCCCCTCTGTCCGTGAGATTTCCCAGGCAAGAATACTGGTGTGGGTAGCCATATCCTTCCCCAGGGGATCTTGCCAATCCAGGGATCAAACCTGGGTCTCCTGCATTGCAGATTGATTCTCTACCATCTGAGCCACCAGGAAAGCTTTTATTAACTTCATTTCTGTTTTATTTTTAGCAGATCCTCTAGGGTTTACAATATATATCATTTCTACCTCCAAATAACATTATACCACTTCACATATAATGAAGTTGACACTTGAACAAGGTATTACTAAAACCTACCATTGACTAGAAGCCTTCCCAACAGCATAAACAGATGATTAACACATATTTTGTATATGTATTATATACTGCATTCTTACAATAGAGTAAGCTATAGAAAAAAAATTATTAAAAAAATGATAAGGAAGAGAAAATACATTTACTGTATCATATGTATTGATTCTGTAAGCTTATATTACCTGTTTGTAAGATGAATCATCTATCAGTACCCACGTCAATTTTGTTTTAGATGATACAAAACACTGTAGATGTTGTATATATTACTAACACTGGACACAGAAAAGATAATGTGAAAAAGGAATTCCTATTTATAGGTATAATGATTCATGGATTAAAAACCAAGAAGCAGCAATATGATCACTTTATGATCACCTAGTGCCATCAACACAGTTGCTTCACAATAGCCCAGCCTATACTCTAATGAATGGTTAGAAAATTTTTACGGCATGCAGTATTGCAGTCATATCCATAAGAAAGTATTGGAAGCATTGTTGCATTTTTAAATGAGAGAAAGAGACACATACTGTACGGTAATATAATTCTCTGAAGGCAAAGTTATACAACAGGAAGGGAGCTAAAGTGAAAGTTGCTCAGTCGTGTCTGACTCTTTGTGACCCCATGGACTGTAGCTCTCCAGACTTCTCTGTCCATGGGACTCTCCAGGCAAGGATACTGGAGTGGGTAGCTGTTCCCTTCTCCAGGGGATCTTCCCAACCCAGGGATTGAACCCAGGTCTCCAGCATTGCAGGCAGATCTTTATTGTCTGAGCCACTAGGGAAGTCCAGGGAAGCTTACACATTGTTAATTTTATATTAAATAATCACTCACCTTGTGCCTATTAAGAATAGACTAGTGCCTACACAAGAGAAGGGGACAACAGAGGATGAGATGTTTGGATGGCATCACCAGCTCAATGCACATAAGTCTGAGCAAGCTCTGGAAGTTGGTGATGGACAGGGAAGCCTGGGCGTGCTGCAGTCCATGGGGTCACAAAGAGCTGGACACAACTGAGCGACTGAACTAAACTGAGTGCCTACGTATATTTTATGCATTTATGACATATCTATTAATTTTTGATATTTATAGGCTATGTGGTTTACAAGTGTTTTCAAACTGTCACAAATCTCAAAAATAAATGTTTCCAATATATTCATTGAAAAAAAAATCCAAACCAATGTTCTGCTGCATAAGAATTTTATACTATTGTGGTTCAATTTTCCCCATCATGTCTTCTGTGCTAAGTTGTCGTCCTTTTTACTTCCACATGTTATACACTTCACAATGCTTTTAAAAAATAATTTTATTTATTTGTTTTTGGCTGTGCTGGGTCTTTGTTGCTGTGTGGTCTTTTCCTCTAGTGGCAGCAAACAGAGGTTACTGTCTGGATATGCTCAGGCTTCTCATTGTGGTGGTTTCTCTTGTTTCGGAGCATGGGCTCTAGGGCACACGGGCTGCAGTAGTTGTAGTCATGGGCTCAGAAGCTGTGGTCTCCAGGCTCTGGAATGCACGTTCAGTAGCTGTGGCACATGGGCTTGGTTGCTCCAAAGCATGTGGGATATTCCCAGACCAGCGATTAAACCCATGTCTCTTGCATTGGCAGGGATATTCTTTACCATTGAGCCACCGGGGAATCATGGTATATGCATTTCTATATACATTACATGCATGCTCTACACCTCACAACATGTATAGGCACAGTACAGTTTTTCATTATTTTTGCTTTTAATGAGCATCTTTTAAGTAAAATGTTCAGATGAGAAGGATCTCTTTATATTTTACCATACAATATTTATCATTTGGGGCTTTCCAGGTGGTTCAGTGGTAAAGAATCAACCTGTCAATGCAAGAGGCTCAGATTCTATCCCTGGGTTGGGAAGATGCCCTGGAGGAGGAAATGGTAACCCACTCCAGTATTCTTGCCTGGAAAATTCCAGGAACAGAGGATCCTGGCGTGCCACAGTCCATGGGGTCACAAGAGTCAGATGCGACTGAGCATGCACACATTTACCAGTTACAACATTCTCTATACCTTTGGTGCCTTCATTTGGACACACAGTTAAGGGCTATTTCCTTTCAGCCTAAAGAACATCCTTGAACAATTTCCTGGAGTAGAATTCTTCTAGGAAGCATCTTTCTGCTTTTGTGTGTCTGAAAATGTCTATATTGCATTTTCTTCTATAAGAGATATTTTCTACATATATAAAACTCTAAGCTGACAGATGAAGAAGGAAATGGCAACCCACTCCAGTATTCTTGCCTGGAAAATTCCATAGATGGAGGAGCCTGGTAGGCTTCAGTCCATGGACACGACTGAGCGACTTCACTTTCACTTGCAAGCTGACAGATATTTTTCTCTCAGTTTACTAAGTATGTCCATTATATTCTGCTTGACTTGTTCATTATGAGAAATCAGATTTTCTCACTTGAGCTCCCTGTGTGTATCATGTCCTTTTTCTCCATCCCCTTTAACAATTTCTTCATCAACAATATCTAGCAATTTGATCATAAATGCCTATTTTTGTGTGTTTATTTTGCTTGATATTCACTAAAATTTTGGATCCCTGAGTGAATAATGTTTAAACTTTCCCCTTCTAAGAGTCTAATAACACATATGTTAGATCATTTTTGTATTCTCATTGGTCACCGAGACTTGTTTTTTCAGAACTTTTCCCTTTCTGTGTTTTATTTTCAATCATTTTATGTTCAAGATCTCTGATCATTTTTGTGAAGTGCCTGATCTATTAAATTCAGCAATTGAATGTTTAATTTCAGATATTGTATTTTTTCAATGCCAGGTAATTATATTATTTCTTTCATTTGATGTTTTCTTATAAGTCCTTCTTATCAATAAACATATTTATAAGCACTGTTTTAAATTTCTTATCTAATTCAATCATCTCTGTCATTTCTAGGTCTTTCTACTGGCTATGAGTTATGTTTTTATACCTTTTTGTACATTTGATCAATTTTTTTACTGGATACTAGACTGCCTGTATATTACATTGTTGAGTGTCTGGATTATGCTGCTTTAAGGATCATTGAAGTTCATCACGGCAAGCAGTTAATTCTGGTCTGGGACATTCTAGAGTAGTCTTTATGAGAGGGCTCATGTAGCTTTACTCTCAAGGTATTTACCTATGGCATCTCTTGAATAAACCAAGGCTCAGCAAAGTCTCTCTCCTCTGGCCAGTAACAGATCACGTCTCCCCGCGTGAGCCCTGCAGTTGCTAAGGTTCCTGGTAGCAGTTTTCTGATTACTCTCATGGAGTTTTTCAGTCAAAGACTCAGAGGTCTCTCTCTGCAGAGTTCTGGCACACTCCTCCGTGGCTCCTTCCTCACAGGGACCCCTCTCCACAAATTCCAACTGTCTTGGCCTCTTATCTCTGTCTCCTCTACTTAGATTGCCATAGCCTGCCTGGATTCTACCTTTGTGGTCTGGAAAGTGCCTCTGGGCAGAAAGTCACAGCAATCCCAAGGCTCACCTCATCTGGTTTCTATCCCTTAAATTCTGCATTCCCTATTGTCTAGCTGTCTAGCTGTTACAGTAGGAGAGAAAATCTCTAGTGCATCATGGCCAAGCTTGACTTTATGTGCAGTTTACTAACTGAATATTGTCCAATGGAACAATTACTGAAATGTGGGCTAAATGTATATTTGCAAGACAACAGTGGATTCTCAGAAATTAAAATGTTAGATGGCTTATAGTTAGAGGTGAAGGATCACTCATATCTGTTTTCTCATAAAAAGAGCTTGGGATTTTTAGGGAAAGCCTTAAAATAGAAAACAGGATGTTGGTTTTATATCTTAATCACCCTCCATGACTGTCTTCCCCCAGCCTTAGGCCAGAGAGGCTATAATTAGGGACAATGTCATTCTGTCCCATGGATTAGAGAAGTAGGGCTATTCGTCATGGAAACCTGGAAACAAGCTAGCACTGGGGTGTGTGTGCAACGTAGGTGGCATCTCATGTGTGTACAAAATACACGCACCTCATGCCCATCTACTGAAGCTAGTCAGTCCTCTTCTCATTCCCAGACCAGACCATATGCCTCAAATTGCTGTCAACCTTCCCCAAATTATTTGGACATAGTATTTTTTATAGAGAGATATAAATATATCTATGTATACACACACACATGCATATAATAATATAATAGCCATTTTTTCCCTCCAATAACTTAGTCCTTATTAAAATAGATTTTAAGAAAGCACTCATTGCCTTCTATACCTAGTATAGCCCACCTATATTAATCTCTGTTTCTCCTACCAGTCTGGTATTTGAGTTGGCTGTTGCCACTTCAGAAAGGACAAGGAGATGTAAATTTGGGGGCTTTGCAGTAGAACTCCACCGAAAAGAATTGGTTCTTTTTTGTGTAGATTGTTGCTGTTTTCTGTTGTTGGATGGGGGAGAATAAATGAATGATGTTTGATATTCAGCAGAACCCTCTCCTTGTCCATGTGTGACTGGACAGAATTGTCTATTTGAACACTGAGCAGAAGCCACCGTTGGCTCAGGCCCTTGTACATACGTGCTCCCTGGGCTCATTTCTGCCCCTTTGCTGCCCCACTGTGGTGATTTCACTGTGTTTCCACATTTTAGCCCAGAGCCAGGTTCTTTATTCCCCTGCCCCCTACCCCTTTAACATATTTTCCTAAAGAAATTCAAGGTTCCATGCAACTTGTTGTTGTTTGTTTTTTTGTATTTGCAAAACATCTCACTTGTGCAACAAAATGGTAGAACAAAGTGGGACGTTGACAAACACTCTCCATGAATTGCACAGCCTGGGCCTGCAGCACCCACCCTTCCCACCGACCTGGGCACAGCATCTCCAGACTAGCAACCTGCTAGTCTGGAGCCTTGCTCTCTGTGTGCAGGTCTAGCAGAATATCCTCTGCAGATCACAGCTACAGTCTCCCCTGCCCACTCCTGCTTCCACCCATTCTTCTACAGGTGTGGATCCCTAACAAAAACACCTTGCGCCCCAAACTCACCTCCACATCTACTTCTGGAGAACGCAACCTGAAACAGAAATGATGTTGGGCTTTTTTGTTATTTGCCTTTTCCTGTCATATTCGTGTTGAGAAGGATTTTGAGGTCACTTCTGGTGAAGTGATATGAATTAATATATTTTCAGTTGAAAGATTTGTTATGCCTGAAAGCCATAGATAAAGTAATAAAGGCAAAGGTTTCACATAAAGCTTAAAGTTTTCTGCATGTGAGAAATACTTTGGGTATAAAAAAAAGTTTAATGCACAAAACAGAAAGCTACAATAAACAGAAGTTTAATCATTACCTATAAGGAGATCTTACATGCCAAATTAACATGAGTAAAGAAAACACTACTGTCCTGTCTAGCTTTTATAAAATCCCATGGATGGAGGAGCCTGGTGGGCTGCAGTCCGTGGGGTCGCTAAGGGTCGGATACGACTGAGCGACTTCACTTTCACTTTTCACTTTCATACACTGGAGAAAGAAATGGTAACCCACTCCAGTGTTCTTGCCTGGAGAATCCCAGGGACGAGGGAGCCTGGTGGGCTGCCGTCTATGGGGTCACATAGAGTCGGACACGACTGAAGTGACTTAGCAGTAGCAGCAGAACATGAACATTTTCCTATTGTGTTTTACCTAAACACATTTCCAAAAAAAATTTTTTTTCCTATTGTGTTTTCCCTAAACACACTTCCAAAAGCCTTTCAGGGCTGGTCTAGTCCTCTATAAAAAAAAGTCCTAAAATTCAAGATGTGGATGGCCTAGAAACAAAAACAATCCTTTCTTTGTGAAGAAGTGGAACAACAAAAAAAAAAGGAGACAGCTCATTGTTCTTCCAACCCTCCTGCTCCAAAATGCAGTGAGAAAAGTGAACAAAATCTGATTTGGGCTTCCCCTCCTCCAACAGCAAATTCTCAGCTAACCCTCTACTGCTCTCTCTTATAGCCTTGATGACTGATGACCTCACGGATGCAATTATCTGTGCCAAGAAAATTGTTAAAGAAACGGATGGCATGAACTACTGGTAAGAGTCTTTCCTTGGGAGACAAGCTGACATGGGTGAAACCCTTAGTGTGTGTATTCATCAAAGCTGCAGGGGATGGGAACAAGTTCACCTCTGCAGAGTGGTCCAGGGATTTCCACTTGACCTCGTCTGTGTCGTCCTCCATTGCCATGCGGATGTGCAGTGAACCTGGGATTAGTATGGGGAGTAGGGGTTTAGGGAGTCAGAATTATTTGCAATTGCTTTTCACATCAAGATGTTCCAAACAATGAAGAGAGGGCTGTCTTCTCATGTGAACTGGAGAGCATCATTGAAGACCGTACACCAGAAGAAAAAGCTAGAGCTGGCTCTAAATTTGGATAGGATTTGGGAAGTCAGTGGCAGTGAGAGGAAAATAACTTTGTCAGTTATATGAGAAACTGACAGGAAACTTCCCCAGGTTGTGTGTGAGCTATGGCTTCGCCAGTGCCCACTGGCTCTCTGTGGCTGTGTTTTCTTGTGAACGTTGCTGATTGGGTCACTCACTTGCAGAACCCAAATTTTAAGAGATGTGGATGTTTAACTAAATGCTCCATCCTTATAAAAGTTGTTTGCTTGTTGCTGAGGCTCATATAGACTAGGAGAAAACCAGGGAGAGGGAAGTCTTAAGGCAAAAAAGATGGAGTCTTTAGATCAGGACTTAGATCAGGACCAGGAACAAATGACCCTAAATGCTGGGCACTGCTGCTTAAGTGGGTTACTTATCTATGGTTTTTGAGCCTCAGAGCATTTGGACTGTCACACTTTGCTCTGTTGTTCCTTCTTCCCTCTCCTCCCCAGGCAAGGCTGGAAGAAGAACTGTGAGGGCAGAGACCTGTCTGAGTGGAAAAAGGGATGCGAGGTTTCATGAACTGGACAGTACCAAGGGTGCTTCATGACAGCCCCTAGTGACAGTGGTCATGTCATCTTGCCCTTCATCCTCCTGATGGTCCTTCTCAAAGCTGGAGAGGGAAAGTTAAGCTATATTTTTAAGGAAATAAATATTTCCATTTAAATGTCTTGACTTCACCCTGACTCAGTTTCAATGATGTCATAATAGCACAAGGTTAAGGCTTGAAAAGTCATCTATAAAATGTTCTAGTCCTAGGAGGAACAAACTTCTCTTATTTACAGCTGCTTATTTTAAAAATACAATTCTGGGTCCAGGGGAACACTAGAGGAATGACAGTAGTTTGCTGACCTCTGTCCTGGAGCATTGAGTCCTTCTCCTCGTCATTGGATGTAGAGCCCTTTCTCAGCTCAACTCTCCTGAAGAGAATGTTCTCACTTCCTCCAGGCAGTTGTGAGAGACATTCTAATGGGACCAAATACTGAAGTTGCAGCTCTTAGCTCCAGTGTTCCCCATGTATTCCAACATCCATTTAAGTTTAATCTAGCAAAAACCCTGGTGGCTCAAACAGTAAAGAATCCACCTGCAATGCAGGAGACCTGGGTTCGATCCCTGGGTTGAGAAGAGTCCCTGGAGGAGAGCATGGCAACCCACTCCAGTATTCTTGCCTGGAGAAGCCCCATGGGTAGAGTCCATGGGATTGCAAAGAATCGAACACAACTTAGCAACTTTCACTATCACTATCAAAAACACTTACATCCTCAGAACAAGATTGTTTCTAGACTTCGACCTACAGATTTTATTAGTTTGGTCTGGAAACTGACCTGACTATCTAAAAGATATTTCATTACCTGGAATTGTGGGCTGAGGAGCCCAGATCCCAAAGATATTCCCAGGATGCTTTCTGCTCCATGCAGAGATGGTTTCTCTTTTGGGCAGCTCTGCTATGCTGAGTTTTGTCTTGTCCATTCTCTGTCCTGGCTAGAGTTAGAAGTGGTTGGGCTGTCTTGTTAGAACTTTAGAGTCAAGTTGAACACAATCTGACCTTGAGAATGCACTGACTTGAGGTTTGTTGGAAAAATGGTTATGCTTGGAAATATGTTGCCTGGTTGGAAGGAAGTCCTCACTAGTCAGGTCGATGGGTTTTATGATAGCACCAAAGTAACCCATAAACACTCTCTCATTGCCAACTGCCTGGGTTTTACTGTTGGCTCATTTCACATCCACAGGCTTTTCTCACAGGCTTTAAAAAATCTGAATGCTACTTGCCAAACAAATAAACTTTTATATATGTCTAAACAAACATAATCCTGTGACAATTTAATAGGCATTACAAGTCATAGGGGAAAAAAAGCTTTTGAAACTTCTGATGTAAGAATCAAAAAAACAATTATTTAACAGGGCTGAAGACAATCTACAAAATTGAGAGTCCATTAAGCTGTACTAAATTAATAATCAGTCCTGTAAAAGTCCATAAATATGTATTTTTCATTATTATTGTCATTCATCCACCTCATAGTACCCATTCTTAGCCAAATCTCCTGCATTGTTAAAACCAGTGGTACCATGTTAATGACTTAGGTGGGCATGGAACCAGGTGCTAGTCATTCAAAGACTAGAGGAAATTTTTTTTAACAACAACAATGAAAAACAGTGTTTTGAAATCCAAAATGAAGGGAAACTGGCTGGCCCTACAATTTGACTGACCTCTGTGCAAAACTCATAAGTGTTCTAAGCATGCAAATCTACTATTTCTCTCAAGTGTATCATTTAGTGATTCATAAATAATAATTTAGGATAAAAAATGCATGGTCCTGGATAATTTTCCACAATCAATGCCCTCTGAAATTCAAGAGGAAAATATTACTCCTGTTCCCTAATTACCTTTGTTTAATAAAATTATATTAAAATAAAGAACGAAGATCTATATTCCCTTTTATAGTTTCTAAAAGTGAAATTCAATCAGTCATGTCTGATTCTTTGCAACTCCATGGATTGTAGCCGGCCAGGCTCCTCTGTCCATGGAATTCTCCAGGCAAGAATACTGGAGTGGGTTACCATGCCTTTCTCAGGGGATCTTCCTGACCCAGGGATCGAACCCAAGTTCTCCCACATTGCAGGCAGATTCTTTCCCACCTGAGCCACCAAGGAAGACCTCACTCCTATTCCCTAATTATCTTTATTTAACAAAATTATATTAACATAAACAACTAAGATCTATATTACCTTCTACATTTTCTAAGGCACTTGGAAATAGATTTTCAGTTTCTCCTAACAACGACATCAAAAAAATAAATCTAAAACATGAAAATCATTTCTTTCAGTTGAAGAGTAGACATGGCCTGAGAAAGCATGACAGGCTTCACCGTCATCCAGGCAGCCACTCCATGGAGGGTCAGGTTGCTAGGAGTTCCTGATGGGCTATGATGTCCTGGATGGAAATTCACACAACCAGCTTCCAAAAGAGCCAGCGCCTGGGAGCGCAGGGGAATGCATGGGCACCCCAACTGTAGCAGAGTTTCTGGACCACAGTGATCTTCCTCTAGGAACCTCAAGGCAGCTGCACAGCACGGTGGCTTGGCTAGGTGACCATCTGTTTGCCTCATTTTCTTTCTGCCTCATATCCAGTTATTTCTACAGTTCAGGAGATTGGGGAAAAGAGGCACATGCCAACCATCTGAATCACAGAGACACAGCACATCCGTGTCAGTTGATCCTTCTGTAACAGCAGAAAGGTCAGAAGGCCAGGTGGTAGTGAACAGTCTCACTGGAGAAGGGAAGGGAAAGAAAGACAAAGAATGTATTTCCTTACATGAGGCCGCAACTTGAACAATTTTTACCACGAGACCTCCTTGTTGAGGGGTTGTGTGTGCTTCCTTGACAACCCAAATGAAACCATGAGCGTTGAACCATGGTATTTGCCTTTCCTGGCTTATGGTCCCTTTATCGGGTGATCTCTGGTTTTCCAAGTATACATACTCATTATTCAACATATAGAGACTATTCTTCAAAACCTTAAAAATATTCTCCTCAATGATAACTACTTAATGATAACTACCATTAATGCTTCTGGCTTTCTTTCCATTTTTTTTTTCTATTTTTTATAAAGTTGGAATTATGGAGCTTTATTTTTGTAGGCCATGCTTTTCACTTACTATGCGCCAAGGTTTCCCCCAATTAATATTTTCTAAAATATCTGTGATCCATGAGAACAGCACCATAGTGACCGTGCTGTCCCATAATTCATTTCCTCTTTCCCTTATTACTGCAGGTTTGGGTTAACCAGGAGCATTTTCAGGTCTGGATTCTAGGCCAATTTTTGCAAAGGGCTCTTTCTTTCCCCACTGCTTATTCTCCTCCAAACTTTACCAAAAGCTCTCAGTCCATAATTTTATGAGGTCTATGTTTCCACAGACTCCTTGACCACTTTTGGGGTGACTTCAACAGAAAAATATGATATCAGGTCACATTTTCCAAACAATTATATATGTTAGGCCATTTGGTCTGACACTGAGAGAAAAGATTTAAAGTGGATGCTGTTCTGAAAAACCCGACCATGCTGTTTCACCTCCTGTGAAGTGGGAATAATATCTGACATACACAGCTGTGGTGGGGATTAGCCACAATGTTAGAAGCACAGAGGGGTTCCCTGGTGGTTCAGATAGTAGAGGATCTGTCTGCAATGCGGCAGACCTGGGTTCTATCCCTAGGTGGGGAAGATCTCCTGGAGAAGGAAATGGCAACCCACTCCAGTATTCTTGCTTGCAGAAACCCACGGACAGAGGAACCTGCCAGGCTATAGCCCATGGGGTTGCGAAGAGTTGGACACAACTGAGCAACTTACATTTTCACACTTAGAAGCACATGGCACAAACCACCCTTTTAATAAAAATCAGTTTGTTGTTGTTTAGTCCCTAAGTCAGATCTGACTCTTTCATGACCCCGGGACTGTAGTCCGCCAGGCTTTTCGGTCCATGGGATTCCCAGGCAAGAATACTGGAGTGGGTTGCCATTTCCTTCTCCAGGGGATCTTCCCAACCCAGGGATCAAACCTGTATCTCCTGCATTGGCAGGCAGATTCTTTATCGCTGAGCGGCCAGGGCTTCCTTTATTCTTATTCTATTCTTAATAGAAATAGAAGATACACTGTTCTTTCTCCAGTATGTTGAACAGGTGATTTCTAACAGACTGCAGACAATTCAGTAGGTGGAATTACATTTTGGGTGAAACAATGGCACTTCCTGGAGGGAGGGGGGAGATCTTCCCTGACGGAGCCTGCCAGCAACATAGAGGCCGAGTTTGTTTCACCAGGTCTGCGCTGCACTGCTAGATTTCCAGCCCACAGGGTGAAAAGTTAAAGGCATCTCTAGGTTGCCCCACCCGCCCACTACCACGCCCCCACTGGCAGCATAACTCTTGGCAGGGAAGAAAAAATAAATCTATAGTTGGCCTTGAAAAGCATTCATGCAAAATAAAGCCAGGATTCATAAGTAATCGGACTTCTGCATCAGTTTTCAAAACAGTATCCTGTTACCAGCTAAAGCAAACAGAGCGGTTTCAGCCCCGGGAACTGACAGGGAGTGCAGAGGGCAGATTGGAAAAGATTAAATATTTGTGCAAAACCCACGCGCCCTCCCTTCACAAAGGGCCGCCTGCATTAGGAAGAAAAGGAAATGGGAATCAGGGAAGGGGATGCAAAAATTGAGAAGAGAGCCTTATCTTTGCAGAGGAAGGGCTGGTTTTGGAGGAGGAAATGGAGAAGGGGGAAAGGGGAGAACAAGGAGATGCGGGCACAGCCTCTGGGCACTGAGGCCACACTTTTGACCCGGGCAGTGGAGTCAGGCCGAAGGGCTGAGGCAGGGAGTAGACAGAACCAGGATGGTGAGAGTTTGTAAATTGCCAGGCTGTGATGGTAGAGAGGGACACAGTGCCAGGTGCTGCGTTAACTTCTAGGGGCTGGAGGACGGGAGGGCGGGTGGCACGCAGGCCCACGAAGTGCACTGTGCATATCCGGCAGGCTGTCCAAAGAGAGGCAAAGATGGTAAAGAATTTGCCTGCAGTGCAGGAGTCCCAGGGTCAATTCCTGGGTCAGGAAGATTCCCCCAGAGAAGGAAATGGCAACCCACTGCAGTTTTCTTGATGGACAATCCCACAGACAGAGGAACCTGGTGGGCTACAGTCCAATTCAGTTCAGTCGCCCAGTCGTGTCCAACTCTTTCAGTTCAGTTCAGTTCAGTCGCTCAGTCGTGTCCAACTCTTTGCGACCCCACGAATTGCAGCATGCCAGGCCTCCCTGTCCATCACCAACTCCACGAGTTCACTCAGACTGACATCCATTGAGTCAGTGATGCCATCCAGCCATCTCATCCTCTGTCGTCCCCTTCTCCTCCTGCCCCCAATCCCTCCCAGGATCAGAGTCTTTCCCAATGAGTCAACTCTTCGCATGAGGTGGCCAAAGTACTAGAGTTTCAGCTTTAGCATCATTCCTTCCAAAGAAATCCCAAGGCTGGTCTCCTTCAGAATGGACTGGTTGGATCTCCTTGCAGTCCAAGGGACTCTCAAGAGTCTTCTCCAACACCACAGTTCAAAAGCATCAATTCTTCAGCACTCAGCCTTCTTCACAGTCCAACTCTCACATCCATACATGACCACTGGAAAAACCATAGCCTTGACTAGACGGACCTTTGTTGGCAAATAATGTCTCTGTTTTTTAATATGCTATCTGGGTTGGTCATAACTTTCCTTCCAAGGAATAAGTGTCTTTTAATTTCACGGCTGCAGTCACCATCTGCAGTGATTTTGGAGCCCCCCAAAATAAAGTCTGACACTGTTTCCCCATCCATTTGCCATAAAGTGATGGGACCAGATGCCATGATCTTCGTTTTTCTGAATGTTGAGCTTTAAGCCAACTTTTTTCACTCTCCACTTTCACTTTCATTAAGAGGCTTTTTAGTTCCTCTTCACTTTCTGCCATAAGGGTGGTGTCATCTGCGTATCTGAGGTTATTGATATTTTCCTGGCAATCTTGATTCCAGCTTGTGCTTCTTCCAGCCCAGCGTTTCTCATGATGTACTCTGCATAGAAGTTAAATAAGCAGGGTGACAATATACAGGCTTGACGTATTCCTTTTCCTATTTGGAACCAGTCTGTTGTTACATGTCCAATTCTAACTGTGGCTTCCTGACCTGCATATAGGTTTCTCAAGAGGCAGGTCGGGTGGTCCGATATTCCCATCTCTTTCCGAAATTTCCAGTTTATTGTGATCCACACAGTCAAAGGCTTTGGTATAGTCAATAAAGCAGAAATAGATGTTTTTCTAGAATTCTCTTGCTTTTTCGATGATCCAGCGGATGTTGGCAATTTGATCTCTGGTTCCTCTGCTTTTTCTAAAACCAGCTTGAACATCTGGAAGTTCACAGCTCACGTATGGCTGAAGCCTGGCTTGGAGAATTTTGAGCATTACTTTACTAGCGTGTGAGATGAGTGCAATGGTGTGGTAGTTTGAGCATTCTTTGGCATTGCTTTTCTTTGGGATTGGAATGAAAACTGACCTTTTCCAGTCCTGTGGCCACTGCTGAGTTTTCCAAATTTGCTGGCATGTTGAGTGCAGCACTTTCACAGCATCATCTTTTAGGATTTGAAATAGCTCAACTGGAATTCCATCACCTCCACTAGCTTTGTTCGTAGTGATGCTTTCTAAGGCCCACTTGACTTCACATTCCAGGATATCTGGCTCTAGGTGACTGATCACACCATCATGATTATCTGGGTCGTGAAGATCTTTTTTGTACAGTTCTTCTATGTATTCTTGCCACCTCTTCTTAATATCTTCTGCTTCTGTTAGGTCCATACCATTTCTGTCCTTTATCGAGCCCATCTTTGCATGAAATATTCCCTTGGTATCTCTAATTTTCTTGAAGAGATCTGGGCTACAGTCCATGGGGTCGCAAAGAGTCAGACACGACTGAGCAACTAACACTCATATCCAAAGCAAAAGACAGACCAGAAAAGTGAGGTTTTTGAAAATTGTTAAAAGTTGCAATTTTCAACTCCACTGACAGTCTATCAAAGTCAGCTTCTGCCTTTGAGAACTTTTAGTAGCTGCCAGGAACTTGGAATTAAAAAAAGAAGAAAGAAAGAAAAACCTCCCACAGTAATGTTCTGTGCAGGCAGCAGGGAGCTGACAGATATGAGGAGAATCTTTCAGGAGCTGGGATTTTTCTGTGGACTTTGGAACTTCTTGAGGCCCTGCCAGGAGGACTAACACAGGACGCTAAGCTGAAAAAGCAGTCCTGAGGAGCCCTTTGAACGCAGCTCCATTGACCCATAGGAGGGGGAGGGGAGGACGAGCCCCCAGGGGAAGGACAGCCTGGGGTCCTGTGGGCAGGCTTAGAGTCTGCACCAGAGCAGTGGTCGTCAACCCTCACAGAACAGGAGCATCCCTGGGAGGTATTTTTTTTAATGCTGATGCCCAGGCTTGGCTCATTTGTGTTAATCAGGCTCCCTGAAGGTTTTTTTAACTCCCCATTAATTCTAATGTGAGGTCAAGGCCTTAAATTTCCAGAGAGAGACTCAAAGGGACCCTGCCAGGGACAGGCCTTCCTCTGCCTCTTGGGTCCTACTCTCCTCATTGGGAGAAGAACATCAAGTACCCACTTCTTCCTGGCCTCATCCTGGGTCTTCAAGAAGCCATTTCCCTCAGAAGGCTTAGCACCAATCCCTGGACCTGAGGAGCTGAACCCAGTCATCCAAGCAGACAGGGGAGATGGAAACTAAACTTTTGGTGTTGAGCACGCCATAGTGTATACAGTAGAAATATAATGCTATACCCATGAAAGTTATATAATGTTGTAAACCAAGGTTACTGCTTTTGAAAAATAGTTTAAAAAATAGTTTAAAAAAAACAGGGAGAAAAGGGGTAGACATCATACAATCACAATTTATGGTTACCAAAGGGGAAAGAGGGCGAGAGATAAATTAGGAGCTTGGGACTAAGATATACACATTATTTTTAATATATATGAAATAGATAAACAATAACAATATGCTATACAGCACAGGGAACTATACTCAATATCTTGTAATAATCTATAATGGAAGAAAATCTGAAAAAGAATATAAATGTACATATATATATGTATGTATAACTGAATCCGTTTGTTATACACCTGAAACTAACATCAACTACGTATGTTCTCAGTCGTGTCAGACTCTTTGTGACTCTATAGACTGTAGCTATTTTCATACTGTTCATGGGATTCTCAAGGCAGCAATACTGAAGTGGTTTGCCATTCCCTTCTCCAGTGGACCATGTTTTATCATAACTCTCCACTATGACCCAGCCGTCTTGGGTGGCCCTACAAGGCATGGCTCATAGTTTCATTGAGTTAGACAAGGCTGTGGCCCATGTGATCAGTTTGATTAGTTTAATTAGGCAGGAGGAAAAGGAGATGACAAAGGATGAGATGGTTGGATGGCATCACCAGCTTGAGCAAGCTCCGGGAGTTGGTGATGGACAGTGAAGCCTGGTGTGCTGCAGTCCATGGAGTCGCAAAGAGTCTGAGGGGACTTGTCTGAGGAGTCGTGACTGAGGGGATCTTCCTGACCCAGGAATCAAACCCGAGTCTCTTGTATCTCCTGCATTAGCAGGTGGAATTTTTGCACCACATGGGTACTTTAGAAGTGAAAAGAAATTTGAGAATCGGGAGATGCAGTTTCAATCCCTGGGTTGGAAAGTTCCCCTGGAGGAGGAAATAGCATCCCATCCAGTATTCTTGCCTGGAAAATCTCCCATGGATGGAGGAGCCTGGCAGACTACAGTCCATGGGTTCACAATGAGTCAGACATAACTGAGTAACTGAGCTGATTAGCATCCAAAACAGATAGATTCCCAGTACGTGGCCCTGTGCTAAGTGTTACATAAGACAATTGATATGGACCCATCTCTCCCTCTGCAATGCTGACTGAGACACATACAGGACTGAGATGATGTGCCATTTCCACAACCACCTTCAGGACTTACACCTTGACACCTCAGTCCATGGTTCCCAACCCTAACTGCCATGGGGCTCACCTGGAGCTTTCAGAAAACATTCGTGTCTGCCCCCACCCTACCCCAGACTCTTATTTACCTCATCCACAGAGGGCATCAGCATTTACTTGTAAACCTGTACCTCTGATGGGCACCCAGGTTGAGATGCTGCAGGAGGAGACGGAGCTGGAGAGAGCAAAGCTGGGCCTCCTGTACTCTGTGTGCCGACAGGAGGGCATATACTAAGCTAATCACTCCCAGCTGCAGGGTAAGTGAAACGAGTGGGTTTGTAAGCTGCTTAAAGTTTAATAATCCAAAATATAGAGTGCCTTTAGCACCATGTAACAGGAAGAGGACCAGCTGCGGAAGGAGGGATCCAGGTTTTGATCCTGGTTGTGTCAACTCTCCCACTCCCCAGAGGTTGCTTCCTTCTTGGAGGTGGTGGGCAGACCTCAGCTCCAGCCCCATCTCTGCAGCCTAGTGAGTGACTTGGACCCTCCTACCCTATCTGTCACATCTTCAAATCCGATAATAGTGTTATCCATGGGACTGTGATGGGCACTCAAGTGCCTCATAAGAACTGTAGCTCACAGCAAGTGCTCCATACTTTTTAATTATTATTTTTATTAAGGGTTAGCCCAGCAGACCTCCCAGAGCAGAAAGGCCTGCATACTTTTCATCTTCAGTGAACTGCAAAGTATCATCAGGGAGCATTACCATCACTGACCTCCTGGCTTTAGTTAGGCTGAAGCCAGGACACAAATTGGGCCAATTCCAAGGTTTCTGGGAGCTGAACACAAGGGTTTCTTACTCACACTCCTCAATACTTCCAGAAGGGCTTTTGACTCTAAAATTTAGTGGGTTCTGAACAGCCCCATCCTAATCAACTGGGGAACCACAGTCAGGTTGACCAAGCAGTCTTATAATGGCTTATAGTTACTTTCTCATGTGAAGCTGAGTGAAAACCAAGCTCTTGGGGCCTGGAAGAAGCCTGCAGACAAAGCAACCACAAGGACTGGACCAAGTTGGCCAAATTCGGGGAAAAAAAATCAGATGAGCACTACTGAATTCTGGACATTTTAAGTTATTTTTTTACTGAAGCATAGTTGATTTACAATGGATATTGTAAATGCTCCTACTGTAGATCCTAGCAAAGTTTAGGCATCTGAAATGCTTATGCAGCATAGCTCAGAAACTGCAGAAATTTTCTGAACTTTCTCTTTTGTGTTTTTACTATGAGTGCTGCCAAATGTACCCCCGCAAAGCTACTGAGTTTCCTAACTTTCTGGACTTGGGTAAATAGAATAATCGACAGCCTGTAGCACAAGTTTGGGCTTCGCAGGTGGCTCTGTGGGTAAAGAATCCGCCTGCAATGCAGGAGATTCGGGTCTGATCCCTGGATCGGGAAGATGCCCTGGTGGAGGGCATGGTAACCCACTCTAGTATTCTTGCCTGGAGAATCCCTTGGATAGAGGAGCCTGGCAGGCTATAGTCCATAGGGTAGCAAAGAGCTGGACACGACTTAAGCGACTGAGCATGCATGCAGCACCAGAATTTTTTATTAAGGCATCTGTCCATTTGATCTGACATTCCTTTTATCCACTTAGAGAGCTTTTGCTGTGTCTAATGGCACAGCACATGGTTTGCACCCACCAACTTGGGTAACTGCTACCTGCTAGAACAAAAGAAGGGAAAGAGGAGGGAAGAAAACCATCAACTAAATTCTCAAAATATCCTGCCACACTGCATATAAAATGTTTGGCATGTGGAGTCATGATTTGCTAGCTGATCCATCAGTGTTCCATACGTGATAGATTAATGGGGTATTGCAGAGAATAGTAATAATAATGTTACCAAGTCCAAGCTTATACTGCTCACCACTCCACAGGCCAATAAATCAAGAAACAAGTTGTTGGGGCAAGGATTAGCAACTTTCTTTGGAAAGCCAGCAGACTGAGAAGATGGTGGACTAGTGTCCCAAAGAACCATTTTTACCCAAGTTAGAATTCAGGCTTCTTTTACACTAAAAGGGGAGTAGGTATGGCTGATTGTTGAAAACTTCTTGGTGCTTGAATCCTTTTTTCTTGCAGCTGTCCATATAGGTCAGGCCATACTGTTCCTATAAATCTCCAACAAGACAAATATTATTCTCTGTTCTTCAACTTTCTGTACCTATATGAATGGAAAATGTTATACTTTTAAAGTTCAGAGCCTTAAGAATGGACTTTCCAGTATATTTCAGGCTATAGACAACATTCTTTTTTTAAGTCTCTCAGTCATGTCCGACTCTTTGCGACCCCATGGACTGTAGTCTATGGAATTCTCCAAGTCAGAATACTGGAGAGGGTAGCTGTTTTCTTCTTCAGGAGATTTTCCCAACCTAGGGATCAAACCCAGGTCTCCTGCATTTGGGGAGGATTCTTTACTGGCTGAGCCACAGGGGAAGCCCAAGAATACTGGAATAGGTAGTCTACTCCATCTCCAGTGGATCTTCCCAACCCAGGAATCAAACCGGGGTCTCCTGCATTTCAGGTGGATTCTTTACCAACTGAGCTACCTGGGAAGCCATTCTCAACTTGTAGTAAAAGCAATATAATATCAAGGTTAAAGTAAAAGAAACAGATTCAATACAGAGTCAGATTTGTTCTTCTCTATTACAATAATAAAAATAATAATAGTAATAATAATATTCAATAGATATTCCTATATGTAGGTAACAGAGCTAAGGATTTTTCATAACTAAATTCCCTTAATAATCCTATGAAATTAATATTACTCCCATTTTACAAATGAGAAAGGTTAAACAGTCTAGTCATACTTAAAGTAATTAATAATTACAATTAAAGTAATTCAAGTCTAGATTTTTTCTAGACTACTCTTAACCACTACACTGTACTACCTGAATACACATCCCCAAACACATTTTATCCAGAATTTCAGTCTCCTATACACAAGAAATGTTAACAGATTCCAAAATGGAAAGAATATAGAGTCATATTTTTACCTCTCCTTCTCTCTGGGACCCTTCCCTACTTTGTATCAGGGAGTAAGGCAACTGAAAGACAGGACCAAGGGAAAAAACTGAATTGATCAAGAGACCATTGGACCAACATCTTCAATGAAATTTACAGATTTTTCAGAATGTTTAGAAACTTAAAAATCTTTGTTTAGTTACAAAACAATAAATATGTGAGCATATTTTCTCATTAAATGGAGGACCTACATTTCTCAACTACATTCCTGGTTCCCCCACCAGTGACTTGATTTGGTGACTTCCAGACCCAGCACTGTCATGATGAAGTAGAGTAGGGTCCTCCCCCAAGGTCTTCAGCCTGCCCTTTCATATAGAAAAATTTTAGCTTAAGAATAAATTTAATCAGAGAAGGGAGAAAATGCAGAAACAAAGGCAAGCAGTCCAACAAGACTAAATAATAGTTTATTCTTTATAATCAAGGATCTTTAGTTCCTCCTCAAGGGCTATAGATAATATTCTAAGCCATGTCATGTAAACTGCCTTATAGATACTGAAGCTCCCACCAGGTGGAAGAAGTTAGCTACGTAAGGACAAGACTGTGCTTAGTTGCTCAGGCATGTCCGATTCTTTGTGATCTCGTGGACTGTTGCCCACTAGGCTCCTCTGTCGATGGAATTTTCCAGGCAAGAATACTACAGTGGATTGCCATTTCCTACTCCAGGAGATCTTCCTGTTCCAGGGACTGAACCTGCGTCTTGGGTCTCCTGCATTGGCAGGCAGATTCTTTATCACTGTACCAACTGGAAAGCCCCCGTACTACATCTGATCTTAGCCAAAAGGCCAAGAAGCAGTGACATAAGCTGCCATAATTCAGAGAACTGGCTTCAAAGAAGTGAGAATAAAGTGACCCTGAAACTAAAGACTAACTGTACTTAAAGCAATCAAGATAAGGCTGGTCAGACCACCAACGCCCAATTTCAAAATGACTGTCAGAGCTGACTGCTGTTTCTACATGTAGCCCCTCCCCCACCTATTAAAGCTCTTGCCCACTGATTGTCAGTGGAGGGGAAGGGAGTCAGCGTTTGGACAGGAGTCTGCCCTCTTGCCTGCCGTTGCCAGACTCTGAAATAAAGCAAACTTTCCTTTTCACCATCCTTGCAACTTTATAGGCTGTTGAGTTGGTGAGCAGCCAGACCCCACCTTTGATAACAATGAGACATACACCTCAAGTCTCAGGAAACTTCTTACTAATTTCTGTCTTACTGATCATCCATGTAATATTTTAAACCACTAGAAAAGCCTGAAACTGGGCAAAAGAGAACAGGAGGTTAAAAACAAGATGATGGTTCCAACTCATTCACTGCCAAGACCACTGAAATGAGGGCCAGGTGCAAGGCTGGTTAAAGTGGGAACAAAGCATCTAAAAAGTTCCATCAAGGAGGAATCAACAGCATTAATGTGCTTTGCAGAAAAGCTCGAAGTTTCTAATTCCTGCTCACCAAGGGCAGAGATATTCCCTACCTTGGACTCTCCCCCGACCCCCCAGTGCTAAGAGCCAATCATAATGTGGGTTACATTCTGCATTTAGCGTCGCCAAGAGTCGTACACGACTGAGCGACTTCACTATCACTTTTCACTTTCATGAATTGGAGAAGGAACTGGCACCCCACTCCGGTGTTCTTGCCTGGAGAATCCTAGGGGCAGGGGAGCCTGGTGGGCTGCCGTCTATGGGGTCGCACAGAGTCGGACACGACTGAAGCGACTTAGCAGCAGCAGCAGCCGGCATCCCCCCCAAAATTTCCCGAGCTCATAATCTGACCCCTCTGAGAGGTCTGGCTATCTGTGCTGTAGCTGTCTGTTAACTCTCCTGTGGACTGCTGGGGTTGGTATTTCATCTCCAGCAGGAATTTCAGAAGGTCAATATCCCCATCTGTGAGGAAGGCCATGTTAAGTAATGAAACAAGGCAGGCCAGTTCACCCTGGAGGAGATGGACGTCTCTCTAAGTGCAGCTGACAAAAGACCTTTAGACTCTGGATGTATGGGGCCGAGAATGGGGTGAGCAGGGAAGAAAATTAGCTCAGGGAGAGAGATTCCTAAATCAGTGGGGAAAAGAAAAACATGATATGCAGAGTTTCTTGCAAGCTACTGGGACATTTGGTTTCCATTAACTGTACAAGCTAATGGTTTGTGTTGCTATTGCTGATGTTGGGTGTATTATGTTTAATGGGCACCCAGAGCAGGGGCAGTAATAAAAAGTAAGTACGTGAAGGAATTAAAGCTAGAACTTATCAGTGTGTGGAAAAAATAAACCCACATGGTTGTAGGTCCTGGGTTCTCCAAAGCCTGTGGTTTCCCACGCTTCCAGGGAGTGCCCCAGACAGTGTCAGCTTTCTTGTTTCAAACTCCAAAGAACCCTAAACTGAACACGAGGCTCACAGATAAGTGGTTTCTCCCTGATTTACACATCAATATTTCTCCGACTGTTGATCTTGCCCAGTCATCCCTGAGATGCCTTGAAGATGAAGGCATCTTGTCATTCTGCCCTGCGATGTTGGCAGGGCCATCCATGGAACAGTGGCTGAGATGCTCCAGGCTAAATCCGAGGGCATTGGAAATTTCCTTTCACTTTCTCAAATTCCAGTTTCGTAACCTCAAACCACTACTGCCATGTAAATGGTTTTCTTCTCTGGGTTAGTAATAGATTATGTAGTTTATTGACCATAAATAGACTCAGACCTTGCAGAAAGGCAACTGGGGAAATCAAGGTATCTACCCATTGGCAAGTTCCACAGCCCCATTTCTGTTGCTGGAGGTCAGAATGTCTAAGCTGCAAGAACTTCTGAGGGTCCTAGGGCAGTGAGAGATTTCTGCAGCAAACAACAAATCACTATTGGGGAAATATATAAAATAATAGCAATAATGTTGCTGTTTTAGTCACTAAGTCGTGTCTAACTCTTTTGCTACCCTACGGGCTGTAGCCTGCCAGGCTCCTCTGTCCATGGGATTTCCCAGGCAAGAATACTGGAGTGGGTTGCCATTTCCTTCTCCAGGGATCTTCCCAACCTAGCAATGGAACCCACATCTTCTGCATTGGCAGATGAATTCTTTACCACTGAGCCACCAGGGAAGCCCAATAATAATGACGTATTTGTTAATTACATGAGGAACAAGGAACACTCCAAACGCAGACAATGGGGCGGGGCTGAGAAATTCTCGCAAGTAGTCAGGGCAGAACCAGAAGTTGAGCACCGAGTATCCATTTGACTCCAAAGCCTGTGTCCATCCCTGTGCAGTTTTCTGCCTCTTCAGACAAGGCTCTACTGCACCTGGCCGACTTGGGGTAAGATGTCCATCATCTATCCTCATCTTCCCTCCCATAGTTTTCCTTTTCTTTATTCTTTTATCTCATAGATCTGATGTGATATCAAGAGAGACCCTCCCTGAAATTTTTCTTTAAAGTAGCTTAGCAGATATGGAACCTATATGACATCCTTGGTGAAGTGGTTAGTTAGTTGGATTTTTAGCGGCAGGATGGAAGGACAGTTTGGGACAAAGATTATTCTAATGTTTGTCAGGAAAGCAGTCAGGACCTAAAACTTAGGAAACCACCATTCCACTGGGTATGCTTTCCAAATACGAAGACTAATGCCAGGAGCAGAGGAAATGCCTGGGAAGGGCAACATTCCCAAGTTCACTGCCATGTGGATGATCTACCAATTATCCTGAGACTGGCTCTGCGAAAGCACTCCAGCACCTTCTACCCACTAGAGCAAATGCGACCCACATTTTGGTCTCCCTACATCTCTGATTTTCACCAAGTCCCGTGGGTCACACTTATTCTGAGCCAATATTGCTTAGCTGCGCAACCACCACTGGAGAGTTTAATTTTATACTCAATGCATTCACATCTAACTGAAATAGGTGTTAAGGGCACTCTATAAATTCTCAAACAGAACAAAGCGCTTACACAATTGCTTCCCTAAAAGGCACTGTGTCTCCTCTTAGTTCGAATCCATAAGGACATATTTGAACCTTCAATAACATGGACTGAGTCCCTCACACTGTGCCTTTCACAGCACTTGGCATTAAGTAGTTAACGTGGTCTGTTGATGAGCTGGGCTGTGTGCTTATGTGTGTGTTTGTGTGAAAAGAAAAAGGATTCAGCACTGATGGCAAGCAGCAAGAGGAGGAGCACAAAGAATTAGATCATTTCTATAATCAGTGTTCTTTATTCTTCATGACCAAGGGAAAATACGGTCACAAGGGGATGGAGAATGGCCCTGGCCAATCCAAATTGTCTCTTTCCTTCATTCATTCACTCATTCATTCATTCATCCTTCCTTCCTTCCTTTCTGTTTCTTGATTCTTGGGCGGAAATTACCTATAATGTTGGCTAGCAAATAACATCGGAGAAGGCAATGGCACCCCACTCCAGTACTCTTGCCTGGAAACTCCCATGGACAGAGGAGCCTGGTGGGCTGCAGTCCATGAGGTCGCGAACAGTTGGATACGACTGAGCGACTTCACTTTCATTTTTCACTTTCATGCATTGGAGAAGGAACTGGCAACCCACTCCAGTTTTCTTGCCTGGAGAATCCCAGGGATGGGGGAGCCTGGTGGGCTGCCATCCATGGGGTCACACAGAGTCGGACACAACTGAAGCGACTTAGCAGCAGTAGCAACATTCAGACATAATTTACACTCACATTTTTTGCCTCTGGATGCAATCATCAGCAAACAGCTGTTAGAAGAGTTGCTGACAGACAACCTTTCTAAAGTCAATGTCTTTCAAGGGACCCACTTCTAATCAATCCTCCCATTGACTGGCTGAGGTCAGAGAAACGTTGACCATGTATGTGTGTCTGTGTCTCTCTGGATTTTTCTACTTTATTCCTCTGTCTCATTCTCACTCTTTCCTTCTCACCTGTTAATATACCATCTAGGTTTTGTTGGCCGACAGTTACTCCAATGTTAGGTACCTACACATTTGTATAAAATCATCCAACAACACTTACAGGAAGTCCTCCACTTCCTCCTCATTAACTACATGTGTTAACAGAATGAATACTGAACTTTAACATCAGAGACAGATACCTTCATTTACTGGTTGTGTGTTGGAAATGTATTTAAGCTCTTCAGTTGATTCATCTGTAAATGAAGATAATAAGACCTGCCTTATGGTGATCTTCTTAGGATTAAATGAGCAAATGCATGTAAGGTATCTAGCACATAGTACTTGACACTCAGTAAGTACTCAATGTATATTTCCTACCTTTCTAATGTCCTTTTGACAGAAAAGATAACATCCTCAAACACCAGCATGTCCGTCAGTAAAGTCTAGAATTCAGATAAAGAAAGAAATGCAAAACTTGTATAGAACACTGGGAAGGAAAGACTCTTTATGGTTCTAGAATCATGAGTTTGACCCTCCATCTGCCTATCTCCACACTAAGCAGAATCATCAATTCTGTATGATGCCCAGAACACTGATGGAGTGTCAACAGCCTGCCGTCATTAATTATTAACTATTTATTGAATCAAATTATTTCTAGTAACTGGGATGACACAAGAGAGGCCTGAGAACATCTCAGGCATGGTCCTGAGAATATCTCCTTAAACTTTGTGCTCTAGCAAAAGTATAATTCTAGCTTTTATGCAATTAACTTCCACATTTTGTAACTCTCAAGAAAGAAACCATGTTAGACAATCAGGGCAGATATTAAGGTTCTGATCTGATAACCAGAAAAATTGAGTCTCAGGGAGTGTAAATTATTCAAAAAAGTTCAGACCTGACCTAATCTCAAAATCTAACTCTTCCTACCCTTCAGCTAGTGGCAGCACCTCTCCTTCTTAACTGACCAGTTGAGTGATTTGTGCTTATCTGGACTAGTCCAACCTATCTAACTGACTTCTACCTATTATATAAGATTAAGAACTAGAAAAAAAAAATTTTATTGAAGTATGGTTGATTTACAATGTTGTGTTAGTTTCTGCTGTATAGCAAAGTAATTCAGTTATACATACACCCACACACATACACACACACACACACACACACACACACATGAAATAATGCCGTTCAAGCTATAGGGATGAATCTAGAGATTATCATACTAAGTGAAGTATGATATACATATATTTCTTTCATATTCTTTTCCATTATGGTTTATCACAGGATATTGAGTATACTTCCCTGTGCTATACAGTAGGACCTTGTTTATCTACTTTCTATATATACTAGTTTGCATCTGCTAATCCCAAACTCCCAGCCCTTTCCTCCTCCAACCTCCCCCTTCACCTTAGCAACCACAAGTCTGTTCTCTCTGTCTCTGAGTCTATTTCCTGTTTCATAGATAAGTTCACTTGTGTCATATTTTTTAGATTCCATGTATAAGTGTTATCATATGGTATTTTTCTTTTTCAGACTTACTTCACTTAGTATGATAATCTCTAGATCCATCCCTGTAACTGTAAATGGCATTATTTCATTCTTCTTCATGGCTGAGTAATATTCATATATATATACATATATCTCACACCTTTATCCATTCATCTTTCAATGGACATTTAGGTTGTTTCCATGTCTTGCCTATTGTGAATAGTGCTGCTATGAACATTGGGTGCATGCATCTTTTTGATTATAGTATTGCCTGAATATATGCCCAGGAGAGGGATTGCTGGATCATTTCACATTTTGAGGAACCTCTACACTGTTCTCTGTAATGACTGCACCATTTTATATTCCCTCCAAGTGTATAGGACAGTTCCCTTTTTTCCACACCCTCTCCAGCATTTGAGAACTGGAAAAATCTTGAAAGGACGTACATCTTGGGGATGCAGTTTTATAAGTAAACAGTGGGGCAATTTCTGTTTATTGAGGTTACACCACTAGGTAAAACATTGCAAATGTGGTCCAGATAAGCTGGGGGCAAACTGGACAATCACTCTGGTCCAATCTGTATGGCTGCCCATGACAGGGCATCCACCAAGGGCCATGGCAAGTGCACCCCACATGTGCTGAGATCCTGCTCCTGGCCTCGGCAGCTCTGGCTATGGGCAGCCTCCTTCCTGTACACCTGTGAACCTTAGAAATGTTGTCATTACCTATATATGCAGGGAGAGGCAAGAAGGAATGTAAAGCTCCTGGCTAAGGGCCACCAATCTCTTCTGCAGGGAGAGAAGGTCAGTGCCAAGATGGATATGAACCAAATATATTCCTCTCTTATGTTACCGGGCAGGAGATTTTAAGAGGGAGGAAAGGAAAAAAAAGAGCGTCACCAATAGCCAACTCCTCAAGATGCTAACAAAATAGGGAAGGGGAGGGCAGGTCCTGACTCTTCCGAGCCTAAGACTTGACCTCAGATCATAGTAACTATTTTTGCATTTTCAAAATAGATAGTATGGGTGCTCTAGATAGGATTACCTGCCATGCAAATGCTTGAAGATCACCCAAAACTATAAATCACTGTACTGAGTTGAATTCTGGTCCCGAAAGATATGTCTACCTAGGATGGCAGAATTTAACTTTATTTTGAATAAAGGTCTTTGCAGATGTAATTAAGGTAAGGATCTGGAGATGAGGTCATCATACTGGAATAGAGCAACCCCTAAATCTGATGGCAGCTGTCTTTATAAAGACAGAAGAAGAGCAGGCACAGAGACCCAGAGAAGAAGACTGTATGGAGACAGAGGCAGAGGCCAAGGGGCACCAGAGGCTGCCAGCAGCCACCAGAGGCAAGACAGTGGCCTGGAGTGAATTGTCTCTCAGAAACTCCAGGGGAAGTCAATCTTGCCAGCATCTTGATTTCTGACTCTTGCCTCTCAGGACTGTGAAAAGAATGAATTGCGGTTGTTTTCAGCTGCCAAGTTCTTGGTCATTTGTTACAGCAGCCCCAAGAAACTGTATGACTTGCCCTCCTGAGAAATCCTGTATTAACTTACTTATCATAGAGCCTCCATGCTGACTCAAGGGACAAAATGTCATGATCTCTCCTTACAGATAAAGTTCTGGAGGCAGTCAAAGTACAGGTTGGAGAAGAATTTCCAGACACAGAGCATTCAGAATGGAGTGAGTTTATAAAGAGCAAGGAGCAGAGATAATGAAGGTGTTGCAAGTGCAGGGGGACGACTTCCTGACAGACCAGGGAGAATTGACAGTTTTTGTGGATTAGTAGCCAATTTTTAGGAGAAGGCAATGGCACCCCACTCTAGTACTCTTGCCTGGAAAATCCCATAGGTGGAGGAGCCTGGTAGGCTGCAGTCCATGGGGTCACTAAGAGTCAGACACGACTGAGCGACTTCATTTTCATTTTTCACTTTCATGCATTGGAGAAGGAAATGGCAACCCACTCCAGTGTTCTTGCCTGGAGAATCCCAGGGACGGGGGAGGCTGGTGGGCTGCCATCTATGGGGTCGCACAGAGTCAGACACGACTGAAGCAACGCAGCAGCAGCAGCAGCAGCCAATTTTTATAGCCTTGAGATAGAAAAGTCCTGCTGGAAGGTTGGCATTAGATGATTAGTTAGGGTGCTACAGGGTAAGTACAAGAGTGGGCACTTTTGCCTAATCTGGGGTCAAAAAGTTTGTAAGTGATGGTCAGGGGGGCTTTTGGCAACAGTTACAAAGGGGCTCAGTCAGCTTAGGAGGTGACCTGGGTTCTGGACTCCACTTTTGTGTCCTTAGTGCAAGGGCTCACACCTGTGGGCTTGGGGCAGGACTCAACAAAAGTGACAGAGTAGGTGGAACCTCTGGTTGGTTGGTAAGTCAGTGACCAGGTGTATCTCCTGATCCCACCCCAGGAGAGGGCACAGCCTACATAGAGAGAGAACCTGAAAGTGTTTAAGGCCACAGAGTTACTGTGGCAAAGACACAATCAAGTACAAAACCCAGCGAGCAAAGTCTTCAAGGATCTGCTCATATCATGTCTGGGTGGCTTGTAAGTCATCTGTGAATTGGCGTGCCCTCTCCCATGCCTGTATTCCCATGTGGCCCAAGGTTATGGCTACTGATGCTAGCACAGGGACCTTAATCCACTGTGAGCTCCAAAAGGCAGGGCTTCCCTCGTAGCTCAGCTGGTAAATAACCCACCTGCAATGCAGGAGACTCTGGTTCAATTTCTGGGTCAGGAATATCCCCTGGAGAAGAGATTGGCTACCCACTCCAGCATTCTTGGGCTTCCCTGGTGGCTTAGACAGCAAAGAGTCTGCCTACAGTGCAGGAGACTTGGGTTCAGTTCCTGGGGGGTCATGGCAACCCAGTCTACTATTCTTGCCTGAAGAATCCCCAAGGACAGAGGAGCCTGGAGAGATATAGTCCATGGGGTTGCAAAGAGTCGGGCACAACTGAGCGACTATGGCACAGGGTTTATGATATAATGGTTGAGTGAGTAAGGCCACCTTGTCTAAACCTGGGATGCCAGCTCACAGTTGGTCATATTTGAAGAGTCATCTGCTGGAAGGTCAACAGCTGAGTCATGGAATAGCCACACAGATGGGCCCCACCCTGCCCCTGACCCATCAGGACCACGTGGGCCAGGGTGGAGGTGTCGGGATTACCCCCGCCTGCTGCCCTGTAAGTCCACTCTCTCCTACCCCAGGCCATGAAATGAGTGTGACATCATCATGGGGAAAATACTGGATCCTTTCTAATTTTTCTTGCTAAGTGATTTTTGAGCTTAAAGTTTCTTTTGCTTGTAGCTATTTTTTAAATTAACTTTCATTTATTTTTTATTTTTGCAACACAGTCCCACTGAAGAACTCCCCAGTGAATTTCCACACTGTTCTAGACAATGGCTTTGCTCTCAGCTTCTGAGATCGGGGCGTCTGACCATTTCAGCAAAATAACATCAGCTGCCAACTCTAGAAAGAGTTGGACACATCCACTGCGGAGACTCTGGCTTAATTAATGGGTTCCTGGGGCAGATTCCTGGGGAAAGGCCAGGAGAGGAAAATGCAGCAGGCACAATACATCGAGGTTAACAAAGCTGACCTGGCTGTTCCATTGCAAGGAAGGCAGGCAGAACCTCAGCCCACTCCCATGAGCACTTTCATTATACCCACAGGGTCTGCAGCCACGTCCAGGAGCCAGGCAGTAGGAAGCTCCAGCCGTGGAGAGGATGGAGCTAAAACCCCAGAACCTGGGTTTAGATTTTGCCCAGATAAATGAGACACCATCAGCATCTAAACTGACAACTGTGGACTGGAAGTCAGGTGTGTTCTGAGAGCAGGAAAGGGACAAATATTTGAGTCAGGCACTTAGGTACATTGCAGAGGCAAAGCAGAGAAGCAAAGAGCTTCGTGAACATGATGAAGGTCTTTAGAGACTTCATAGTGCTTGTGAACCTCACCTGCCAAAGGCAGAGATGAGTGACAGGAACCCTAGTACAGAGCAGCAATCAATCAACATATGCTATTGACTCCCTGCTGTGTGAGGAGTGTCTGTGACAGACCTCAGCCTTGAACGTCTGTAATGACAGGGGTCATCTGGCTCAGGTCCCCTCACATAACAACCCCCTCCCTTCATCGCCAACTACTGAAATCCTATCCATCCTTCAAGGTCAGGTCAAATGCAGCTCCTTTGTGAAGCCTCTTTTGATTCCATCTCCAGCCCCATCTTCACAATTATAATTATGATCTCTTTGAACCTCTCATGGTTTCATTTAGTTTCTACCTCTGTGATGACACAAAACACAATCTGCTTTGGAGAAGTCTTTTTTTCCCTAAATTTGTCATATTTCCCACAGGTTGTAAATTCCTTAAAAGCACCATCGTGTTTATCACTGTAGCCCCTGCAACGCTCACCCTAGGGTCCTATACAGAGCAAGTATTTTAAAATAACACACTTGGGGCTTCCCTGGTGGCCAGTGGTAAAGAATCCACCTGCCAGTGCAGGGGACACAGGTTTGATCCCTGATCCGGGAAGATTCCACATGCAGCAGAGAAACTAAGCCCGCGTGCCACAGCAGTCAAGCTTGGTGCTCTAGAGCCCATGCTCTGCGACAAGAGAAGCCTCTGATGTGGGAAAACCAAGCAATGCATCCTGGTTTAGCCACTAATTCATCATGTGACTTTGGACAAGGCAAAATTTCTCATAAATCAAATTTCTATAAAGCTACAGAATTTGACTCAACCATCTCTATGGTTTTATAATTTTGTGCTTAAAATTTTTTTTTTAATTTGTGCCAAATCACAAATAAATTAAGATGATCCTCAGGTCCTTACGAGAAAATCAAAAAGCAAAGTCAGCTCTCTACTTCAAAAAAAATTAAAATTTCCTTTGTTGTCCTCTGAGATTTTATCAATAAACGTTTTGCTTTTCAAATGGCCTTCTATTGAAGTATTCTCCCCTGTTGTTTCTGATTGTGCATCTGACCGCACCAATGTGATGTCATCTGTGTCAGGGTCGCTGTCATTAGCTCTGCAGCCCACATGGGCTGGGCTGTCCCCAGGATCTCTTTAATGGTTCCCAAGAGTTCTCTAGCTACAGATCAGCCTTACATCTGTCGGACACGGTTGAAAATGTCATCAGAAGTGACATTTCCACGGTGTTGCTTAATGTGATTCTGCCTCTTTCTGTCTCTCGGTGGTGCCCTGGGAGTTCTGATCATCAAGGCAGAGGTAGAAGGTACCCCTTCAATCTGGGACCGTCAGCTCTGAGTGGTCAGTTTCACTATCAGCCTTAGGCCTCTCCAATCACTGGTTCCCTTGGCAATGACATCACCAACCTTGGTTGGAGGATGGAAGCTCTTTGAAGGTAGGGACTGGGTTTGTTTCACTCTCTAGAGTTCGGCATGTAGCAGACACTCACTCAAGTCCCATGAACAAGTGAAAGGCTGAGTGTAAATAGCACTGCCTTCTAGAAGCTGCCCTTGATGGGTCTGCACTCTCAGGATGAGAAAGCCACGCTGCTTAGCAGCATTTGTTACACATGTGTGTCTAGGGAGTCCTGGGTTTGCACCCCTGCTCTCAGACACCACGATCCAGCAGGACAGTGGAGCTGATGGAGCTGATGTCTGTGGTATTGTCATTGATCTCTCTATGGTTAATGCCTGACTCCCACATAGCCTGTAAGCTTTTTTAATAAAAGGACTTAAGTGGAATTCAACCACTAGACTTGGAGCGTCTGGGCTTTGAAGTACTTCCAAGTTGGAAGGGGCTGGTGTGTACACCGTTGCTGTAATGCTGTCCCACTTCTTGCCCTATAGTAATACTAAAAAAAAAAAAAAAAAAGATGCAGGAGAACAGAGGCAGAGTGATGACTTCTAGTGGAAGGAGAGGCTTCTCAGATGACACATTTAACCTGTGACACTGAAAGATAAATGATGAGAGTGTCAAAGAAGGGAGGCTGGCTTGTGAGATGCCTGGGTGAGGCTACAGCTGGAGGGATGTGGAGGCTGGAAAGAGCCTATTCTTTGTGGAAAGCAACTGGTCATGCATTACCAGCAAAGAGGAGCTGAGTGAAGTCCAGGAGAGGACGCAGTAAATTTACATTAGAATCAGATAGTGATGGACCAAGCATCAGCACAAGTGAGTACGGACCTAAGTTTGTCAAAACAAAAAGCCATCTAGGCTTCTATATAGAAATCTGTGTTTTGGAAAAAAAAGAAAATTGCTTAATCAGCTTTGGAACCCATTGAACGTGATGAGTGAGGGAAATGAGTCACGTGCCATTAAAGTTTCTGGTTGAACTAGTAGGTGGAAAAGTGAAGTCGCTCAGTCGTGACCAACTCTTTTCGATCCCATAGAGTGTAGCCTACCAGGCTCCTCTGCCCATGGGATTTTCCAGGCAAGAATACCGGAGTGGGTTGCCATTCCCTTCTCCAGGGGATCTTCCCAACCCAGGGCTTGAACCCAGGTCTCCCCCATTGTAGACAGACGCTTTACCGTCTGAGCCACCAGGGAAGTACGTGGATGGGGATGCAATTAATTAAGGTCCAGCAGAGGGGAACAGGTTTGAGAAGGGAAAGATGGGAAGGATGATAATGTTGTAGTGTTAGACATATTAAATCTTGTTTTCCTATAAACTAGTACAGAGACCAGTGTTTTGTGAACATTCTGTAAATATTGATGAAGATGATGACATTTACTAGAAGATCAAGGCAATAAGGATCTTCATCATTCAGCTTATGAGCATGGAAACAACTTACATATGAACAAGTCTTCATAGAGCATTCCATCCTCGGGAAACCCAGAGAGGTAGATATGATCCTGTCACAGAGGAGGAATCCGAGACTCGGAGAGTTTGTAAGTCTTCAGTGACTTGCCCCAAATCACACAAGTAGTCAGTGTCAAGGCCATGGTCCAAACCTGAGCTTGGAATTCCAGACTTGGTCATTTCCCACAGCATCCTACTGTTCATCATGTCAAGGTGGGGCTACAGGGGTAGAGGGCAGGTTTACTGACTTTGCCACATGCCAGTGTGGCTCAGTGAGGGGTGGGCTCTTTGGGCTCACGTCACTGACAGATGTACACATCTTTTCGTGGGAGTTTATAGTGTTTAAGGCAGGAAAATGAGGAGCCATTTGGTTCCTTGCTGCTTCTCAACTCTGGAAGAAATATATAAGATATTGCTGAGATCTTGGAGGCTGAGGAATTATAGATGAAGTATAGGTCATCATCTTCCAAAAGTGCTGGATCTGTTGAGATGCTGGGAGGAGGGTTAACCCTTAACAAAGGGAGATGTCATTCTTTGACATCAAGATCCAGGTAAATTAAGGGAACTGAGGAAATAGGAATGAGAAGACTGGATGTAACTTCTTTGTAGTTTTAGACTCTAAGTCCTGATAACAAAAACCAGGAGAGAAGTGGAGGGAAGGAGAGGAACAGAAGTGATCCAACCATTTCACCCACACATGCTCCACAAACAAGTCTTCTCCTGGAAGACCCGCTGAGAACAAGGCACGTGGATGAGACCTTCCACAGTGCCTTGTGGTTCAGCTCATGCCATTCCCCAGAAACTCGGGATTGTAAAGACTTTTGGCATCTCTCATGCCAAAATGCTCTGCATCTCTGAGCATAAAGAACTGCAGGTTGATAAAGATTTTGTAGTCACCTTTCCCTTGCCTCTGTCTTCAGGGAAACTAGCCCAGGGCTGAGGCATCTCAGCTTCTAATATCAACCACAGGTGTCCCTAAGCCTTCCCTAAGTCTCCTTTTCAGCCAGTTCGTACCCAAATCATATGAAGAGCAAGCTCCCAGAATAAATGGCATAATGACTTTGTTATCATATTGATAGGGATGTTGTGACTGTGTTTGTTGAGTGTCTCAGGCCAAACTCTCATCTTTGTATTTCCAAAGCTTTTATTTCCCTCAGTTCCATTCTCCTCTATAATCTTTGGCCCATTTGCTGGGATTTTTTCTACAGCCCGGGGAAGAAAAAGTCAAGGTGTGGTGCCAAGGCTAATTTATTTTTTCTCTCCAAATGCTCCATTTCCCACTTAGCACAAGCTGGCTGCACACTGACTTGCAAAAGTTGATGCCTCCCAGAAATCCGCTCTTCAGTACAGAGTTAGCCAAGCACATTTCCTGTGAGGATGCCCCTGACCTGAGAGAGCAGGATGGGAATCCTTCCTTCCTGTGTCCAGGTGGGCTTATAAAACCTTTCTGATCATAGACTTAGAATTATGCTCAAACCTAACTTGAAAGAGATGTGTTTTTTTTTCATTCCCACTTCCTGTGGCCTGAAGAAAAAACCTGACAGTTCCTGACAGTTTGAATTTTATCTTTCCACTCTGGGAGCCAGCCACACGGCAGAATTAGATTCCTTAGTCAAACAAACGAACTACAGAGGCTCCATTATGTTGCCGCTTCAAAACAGGAAGCTGGGGTGAGTGATGGTGGAGGGCTGGTTTTACATAATGAGGGAGGCTGGGAGCAGCCCTCCCCGCCCCGCAGGGTACAGGCTGGAGTTTGGGAAAACGGGGCCCTTTGGGGGTCTGCTCCTTCCCACCCCGGCGTCTCTGTTCAGCTTGGGCAGCTGCCCCCTCGGACCCGGATGCCCAGGCTCCTTGCCCTGGAGGAGGCGGCCCCCATGTCTGGCACAGGAGTCCACAGCGCTGCAGGGAAGTTGCCAAACACCCTCCCCACTTATCCACTTTCCACCAGGCCTCTTGGGTGAGTTTGCCTCCGGACCCTGTGTAGGTGGGCCCAACCACAGAGGGGGAGCCCCGCTGACCTCCGAAACCACCAAAGGAAAGGGGAGCATCCAAAGGGTCCAGATGTGAACCATCAGGACGCATAGAGGAAGACGTGCTCACCATCTTCCCGCGCCTCCGCGGTCACCCTCCCCAGAAGAGGCTAGGGCTTCCCTTTGTACCCGTGGCTCCCACGACTACAAAGAACCTTCCAGAAGGCCACTGGGAGGTCCACATTTGAGAAACCCATCATTTCCCCGCCTCAGAGAAGCGGCCAGAGCAACCTAACCTTGGCTTCACCTTGTGTAGCTGGACTTGGCTTGCACCACTTTGAAAGAGTAAACCCCGGATAGGCCCCCAGAGAGCCCTGTGCTGCTCATTTATGAAGCTTTAAAACAATCTCACGTCCTCTGCAAACGGCCTTCAGGGGCCACCCACACGGACGTGAATCACTGGCCTGTGCATCGCGTTCATCTTCCAACAATGCCACCCACAGGTTGGGGGACCCAGGGGCTTTCAAGGGAAGTTTCAAGCAGGGAAAGGAGCTGGATTCAGGTCCAAGTTTTCTCTGCTCACTGAGGGGTGTGTATCCTTCACGCCATGGAGGAATCAGGTCAGACCTCCTTTGAAATCCTTCCTAATGACCCACGGGGAGTGAGTTAAACTAGCAGGAACTTGATTTCCTTCTCTTCCAGCCCTGATTCCCTATCCGAAGACTCAGACCAAGAGCACAAGAGATTTATGACCAGGGTCCTAGAATCTGTGGTAACTTGTGAATTTTCCCATCAAAGGCTGTTAAGAATACAGCTTTATAATATGGCATGTGTGCACATTTGTATTTTTACTTTTAAAAGGGACCATACACTCAAAAAACATTGGCATCTCTGGTCAAAAGTCACCATGAGAAATCAGAAATCCATTCTTCCCTTAAAACTTGAATAGCTGAATCAGGTCATCCACCAAGCCCAGGGTTCCCAAGCAGAAATATATCACCTAATTGGTTTAAAAAAAAAAAAATTCAGGCAAGTTCCAGAAATGCAAACCTCAAGCTATGGGCACAACTGATTTATCCCATGTTCCTTCCCACCTAAAGAATGTGAAAATAAGCTTAATTTTAGTATGAAGGGACTTACACGCCCACCAGGCAGAGTTTCAGGAATCACCGGGGGGACAAGATTTTGCTTTCAATTCTGGGAAATAAACTTTAATCTGTCAGGTATAGAAATGTTCTTGGGAATTAATAATGTTATAGCACAGTGCTTTCTAAGTATGGCTAGAAAAGACTGAAATGACCTCCTGTCATATCAAGCTGTGGATTAACTTCAATTTTCAAAAGATCCCAGGATCTGAGAGTCAGGGTTTGAACTCTATCTGAGAAAAACCAATGCTAAGCCCTAAACTAACACTGTGGAGGAATTCTAGTGACCTGCTACATAGCAACCGTTACCAGTGCTCAAAGGGAGACACGACTTGGGCAAAACGAAGTGCCCAGAAAGTTTAACACCACTGAGACTAGTTTGTATGAAAACTCCATGAATATTTTACATGCTTAACATCTAATCAAAAAAAGATGCACACTAAGCCTTGGGTAGGTTGTATAGGAATCATTGCACTTCATCATCATTTTTAGAGAAAGAGATGAAGGCAAAATTCAACTGGGGTGACATTTTAATTCACCAGCCATCAGCTTCCCATTTGGGGACTCCATCTGGCCAGGCTGGGCTGACTAGGACACCCTGGTTATTTGGTGGCATTCTATAGTGCCAGCTCACATCTTAGAAATAACACTGGGAGCGAGAGCAGAGAGCAACAGGATTTCGTGGCAAGAATGACACAGAGGGTCATGGAACTGAACAAGAGGGATTCAGGGGTGGACATTACAAAAAGTAGCCACACACCAAGATGCCAGAGTTGTCCCCACCCCCGGGCCACTGCAGAGAGTCTCTTAAATTTAAAAAGAAATTTCCAAAACAAAAGAAGGAAATGAGAGACTTCCCTGGTGGCCCAGTGGTTGAGACTCTACCCTCCCACTGCAGGGGGTAAGGATTCAATCCCTGGTCAGGGAACTAAGATCCCACATGCCTCACAATGCAGCCAAAAATAAATAAGCAAATAAATAAATAAATACAATCCTGTGAACCTATTTATCAGCAGTCCCCAACCTTTTGGGCACCAGGGACCCATTTCATGGAAGACAGTTTTCCCATGGACCTGGGCAGGGGGATGGTTTCCGGATGACTCAAGCGCATTACCTTTATTGTGCACTTTATTTCTGTTATTATTACATCAGCTCCACCTCAGATCATCAGGCCTTAGATCCCGGAGGTTGGGGACCTTTGTTATATACTTAAAAAAAAATAGGGAAATGAGTCTGGGAGGACATCTCCCAAGGCCTTCAGCCTCCCCAGGCTCACACGCCTACGTTCTCAGAAGGCAGGTGCCCATGACTTTGGTGGGATTTTCCAAAGCCTCCTGCCGGAAGGAGACACACTCACTGAGATGGAGTTTCAGGGGTCAACCTGGGGCTGACTCTGAACACAGGAGTCCGCAGGTGCTTCGGGAAGGAAATGGCTCCTGCAGGTTGTCTCCTCTGCTAGTCTGACAGCCTGTGCGGGAGGGATGCTCAGGCCTCTGCTTCCTTTACTGCAGCTGGTTGGTAAATCGCCCCTTGGTAAATTCTCCTAACGGTGAAATCAAACAGAAAAAAAATGAAACCGAGGAATGTGGGGAGACGGGAGTGAAAACAACTTTGTTTGCAAAATATGGAGAAGATAAGGGCAGGGTCCCTTCTCCAGGCCTCCGGATGACAGGCTATGTCCCCATGAGCCACAGTGGTGGGTGTTTACACGGCCATTCCTGAGCAGGGCGAGGCTGCCGGGGACTGAGGCCATGTCCTCGGCATTTGGGTTCCCCGTGTCTTACTCATGCCTGGGACATAGTTGAAATGTGGCAAGTGCTCCTGAATGAGCAGGTATTATAGGAAAGAAGTTGGAGTGGATTTTACTTGAAAGTTGGAAGTGTTAGTCGCTCAATTGTGTCCAACTGTATGCAACCCCATGGACTATATAGCTTACTAGCTTTCTCTGTCCATGGACTTCTCCAGGCAAGGATACTGGAGTGGATTGCCATGTCCTCCTCCAGGGGATCTTACCAACCCAGGAATCTGCATTGCAGGCAGACTCATTACCATCAGAGCACCAGGGAAGCCCTGGATTTAATTCAAAAGATGGTTAAAAGGAAAGTGTGCACCGTGCCCACCCCTGTAAGTCCGCAGAAAGTGATTCAAATTAAGATCAATGTGAAGGCAAGATTTCTGGGGAAAGGCTTGGCAGACAGAGGAGGTAGGACCCTAGATTGTTTCTATGATCTCCTCAAAGACCTTTGCAAATACAAACTCCATCTTCACTTAGGATGGGCAAAGATCCACTTTCTCAGAAGTAGAGCTTGGGATCATATTTGCTGGCAACCTCTTTCACCTAGTTAAAAGGGAATTCAATAAGATGACTAAGGTTGTGGGCTGGGGACCTCCTCCCCCCGCCAGAAATCCTTATTGTTGGGACTGGAATATTGGCCAGGGCAACTCTCCTAAACTAATATGCTGTGTTAGCTTTTTGTTCAGTTCCCCCTAAAATGATTTATAATGTAAATGTATATACTAAATATTTATATACATTCAGATGTACACTTATACATCTATTTGTGTATGTATAAAATACATTTTTAACTTCAAGATTTGGCCTGTGAAAAGCCATTTTCTTTTTTTTAGAAGAATTTTCCACAGAAAATTGAATTTCAAAGATGTTTTCTTTCCAAATGGGAAGCTGAGCCATAAAAGAAAAAATCTTCATTTTAATAATTGACTTTTTATCTAGTCACTAACATACTAAGAAAGATTTTTTTTGGTCCATTTTTGGGAGAAGAACTAAAAATAAACATTTTCCCTGAATTTCAGTCATCTCAGGATATAAAGTTTTGTCCCTCATTTAATGTTCTGCTTCTCAGAACTTCTCTGGTGGCTCAGACTGTAAAGAATCTGCCTGCAAGGCAGAAACCTGGGTTCGATCTCCAGGTCCAGAACATCCCCTGGAGAAGGAAATGGCAGCCCACTCCAGTATTCTTGCTTGGAGAATCCCCTGGACAGAGGAGCAGGCTGGTGGGCTACAGTCCATGGGGATGCAAAAGTCAGACACAGCTGAGCAACTAATATATTCGCTTTACTTTTCAAAAGACTTTTGCATTTCCCATAGGAGTGCTACAATCTAGAAGGACTCTGGGAGGGTTCTAGAAGGACAACTGAGGTACACAGACAGATTAAAACAAAGGGAAAAAAGATACGCTATCCAGCTTCTCCAAATGTCTTCTCCATGCTCCCAGCATCCCAAGAGTCCCTGAAGTATGAGAATATTGATTCAGCTAAAGGAGTTGACTCCCTGAGCCCTGTTTTCACAGAACTTTTGCTCACGTGTCATTTCCTTATAGGCTTTTCTCAGCTGAGACCAGCTCTTTGAATTCTTTAGTTACAGAAAATTTTCCATAATAGCTTCAATGCCCTTTTTCATTCTTTGTTGCATGCAACAATTCTGTGTTGCGTTGCACAGCCATGCTTCTCCTTATCTGCTCATTAGTCCTAACATAGTTCATCCATCCATTCCATAACAGTCATTATGAAATAGTGACATAGTAATTGTGACACAGGATCCCGGGTGTCATGGAACTTACATGCCGTCAGCAGCCAAACAATAAAACAAAAACTAGTTAAAAGGAAATTTTGGAGGTTTACTACAGCGTGAGGAGAAAGCAATTTAATTGACCCCAGGGAAAAATATGGGGCTTCCCTGGTGGCTCAGCAGAAAAGAATCCGTCTGAAATGCAGAAGACTCGAGTTGGAGACACGAGTTCGATCTCTGGTCAAGAAGATCCCCTGGAGGATGAAATGACAACCCATTCTAGTATTCTTGCTGGGAAAATCCCACGGACAGAGGAGCCTGGCGGGTCACAGAGTTGGATAAGACCGAACAACTGAGCATGCATGCACACACACTGACATACATACACTATTATGTGTAAAACAGATGCTAGTGGGAAGCTGCTATAGAGCACAGGGAACTCAGCCTGGTGCTCTGTGTTGGCCTAGAGGGGTGGGGCTGGGGGAGCAGTGGGCAGGAAACTCAAGAGGGAGGAGATATCTGAAATACATATAGTTGATTCACTTCATTGTACCACAGAAACTAACACAACATTGTAAGGTAATTATACTCCAATTTAATTAAAAAAAAAAAAAACTCATTTTAAAGACAGTTGTTGAAGACCAGAGGTGGGAAGCGACCTGCCCAAGGTCACCTGGCTTGTTGGAGACAGATCTGAGGGTCCTGACTTCCAATTCCCAATTTGAGATCTTCCCACTAATTGTACTCCAACCCATGGAGAGTGTATGTATACATACATGTATCCCCTCCCTCTTGAGGCTCAGATCATGAATTCCTTATTGCAAAATTCAGACTTAAAGAAAGTAGGGAAAACCACTGGACCATTCAGATATGACCTATATCACATCCCCTATGATTATGTAGTGGAAGTGACAAATAGATTCAAGGGATTAGATCTGATAGAGTGCCTGAAGAACTATGGATGGAGGTTTGTGACATTGTATAGGAGGTGGTGATCAAGACCATCCCCAAGAAAAAGAAATGAAAAAAGGCCAAATGGTCATCTGAGAAGGCCTTACAAATAGCTGGGAAAAGAAGAGAAGTGAAAGGCAAAGGAGAACAGGAAAGATATACTCATCTGAATGCAGAGTCCAGAAAATAGCAAGGAGAGATAAGAAAGCCTTCCTAGTGATCCATGCAAAGAAATAGAGGAAAACAATAGAATGGGAAAGACTAGAGATCTCTTCAAGAAAACTAGAGATACCAAGGGAACATTTCATGCAAAGATGGGCACAATAAAGGACAGAAATGGTATGGACCTAACAGAAGCAGAAGATATTAAGAGGTAGCAAGAATACACAGAAAAACTATACAAAAAAGATTTCCATGATCCAGATAACCACAGTGGTGTGATCACTCACCTAGAGCCAGACATCGTGAAAAGCAAAGTCAAGTGGGCCTTAGGAAGCATCACTACAAACAAAGCTAGTAGAGGTGATGGAATTCCAGTTGAGCTATTTCAAACTCTAAAAGATGATGCTGTGAAAGTGCTGCATTCAATATGCCAGCAAATGTGGAAAACTCAGCTGTGGCCACAGGACTGGAAAAGGTCAGTTTTCATTCCAATCCCAAAGAAAGGCAATGCCAAAGAATGTTCAAAGTGAAAGTGAAGTCGCTCAGTCGTGTCTAACTCTTTGTGACCCCATGGACTGTAGCCTACCAGGCTCCTCCATCCGTGGGATTTTCCAGGCAAGAGTACTGGAGTGGGTTGCCGTTTCCTTCTCCAGGAGATCTTCCCAATCCAGGGATTGAACCCAGGTCTCCTGCATTGCAGGCAGATGCTTTACCATCTGAGCCACCAGGGAAGGCACTGACTACTGCACAATTGCACTCATCTCACATGCTAGTAAAGTAATGCTCAAAATTCTCCAAGTGAGGCTTCAACAGTACGTGAACCGAGAACTTCCAGATGTTCAAGCAGGATTTAGAAAAGGCAAAGGAACCAGAAATCAAATTGCCAACATCTGTTGGATCATCAGAAAAGCAAGAGAGTTCCAGAAAAACATCTACTTCTGCTTCATTGACTATACCAAGCCTTTGACTGTGTAGATCACAACAAACTGGAAAATTCTTCAAGAGATGGGAATACCAGACCACCTGACCTGCCTCTTGAGAAATCTGTATGCAGGTCAGGAAGCAACCATTAGAACTGGACATGGAACAACAGACTGGTTCCAAATTGGGAAAGGAGTACATCAAGGCTGTATATTGTCACCCTGCTTATTTAACTTATATGCAGAGTACATCATGTAAAATTTTGGGCTGGATGAAGCACAAGCTGGAATCAAGATTGCCAGGAAAAATACCAATAACCTCAGATACGCAGATGCCACCACCCTTATGGTAGAAAGCAAAGAGGAACTAAAGAGCCTCTTGATGAAAGTGAAAGAGGAGAGTGAAAAAGCTGGCTTAAAACTCAACATTCAGAAAATTAAGATCATGGCATTTGGTCCTATCACTTCACGGCAGACAGATGGGGAATGAGTTGAAACAGTGACAGACTTTATTTTGAGGGCCTCCAAAATGACTGCAGATGGTGACTGCAGCCATGAAATTAAAAGACGCTTACTTCTTGGAAGAAGGCTATGACCAACCTAGACAGCATATTAAAAAGCAGAGACATTACTTTGCCAACAAAGGTCCATCTAGTCAAGGCTACAATTTTTCCAGCAGTTATGTATGGATGTGAGAGTTGGACCATAAAGAAGGCTGAGCACTGAAAAATTGATGCTTTTGAACTGTGGTGTTGGAGAAGACTCTTGAGAGTCCCTTGGACTGCAAGGACTGCAAGGAGATCCAACCAGTCCATCGTAAAGGGAATCAGTCCTGAATATTCATTGGAAGGATTGATGCTGAAGCTGAAACTCCTATACTTTGGCCACCTCATGCGAAGAACTGACTCATTGGAAAAGATCCTGATGCTGGGAAATATTGAAGGCAGGTGGAGAAGGGGTCTACAGAGGATGAGACAGTTGGATGGCACCCACAACTTGATGGACATGAGTTTTAGCAGGCTCTAGGAGTTGGTGATGGACAGGTAAGCCTAGCATGCTGCAGTCCATGGGGTGGCAAAGAGTTGGACACGAGTGAGTGACTGAACTGAACTGAACTGAACAGGGAGCTTAACCTGGTGCTCAGCAATGAACTACCTAGAGGGGTGGGATTAGGCATTGGGTGGGGCAGGAGACTCAAGAGGGAGGGGAAATATGTATACATATAACTGATTCACTTCATTGTACAGCAGAAACTAACATACTGTAAACTAATTATACTCCAGTTTAAAAAAAAAAAAAACACGCTCATTTTAAAGATGATGTTGAAGACCTGAGGTGGGAAGCAACCTGCCCAAGGTCAGCTGACTTTTTGGAAGCAGACTTAAGGGTCCTGACTTCCAGTTCCCAATTTGAGATCTTCCCACTAATTGTACTCTGATCCGTGGAAAGTTTATGCAGACAGACAGCAGAAATGTACGCTCCTTCTGTGAGGTGTAGCTTGAGCAAAGTGGCAAGAATCCCACCCAAGGCCCTAAAGAAACTCTTACTTCTCACTGTCAAGATTGAAAAACAAAAGGAGCAAAATGCTTCCATATTCCCATCACAACATAGTCCAGAGAAACACAGACGAGGCCGAAATTGAATTATGTCTTTGCTCAGTCCTACAGAGTACTGGGCATTCCTATTTCGGCATGTTCTGGTATTCCCATATGGAATTAAACACATAGGGCACATTTAATTTCAGACTTAGAACAAATCAGATGTGCCAAACCACATAACTCCACCTCAAGATAATTTTCCCCAGTGGGAGAAAATGTAATACAGCAGCAGCCAAAGGGTGTTCCTGAGCTAAAAACACCCACATTCCTAACCCAGGTCTTATACCACCGTCATCTGAGCACGTCCCCCTCTCTTCCCAGCTCTCTCACAACCCCCTCCAGCTCTTTGATTCTACCAGAAGAAGAAAGGAGACTTTCATGCCAAAACCTCGATGATGGACCAATTGACCTTGAAATCAAGTTGAGTTAATTCATGACTGTGACTTTGTGAACCTGAATAGTACAGATAACTGCTGGAAAAAAAGCTTTTCATACTAAAAAAAAGGGCAGAAAAGCAGGAATGAGAGTAAGGTTTATTTTTTCAGTCTACTCAACCTTGATATAACTCTTAATCTAGAAAAAAAATGCATTTTTGGATAACAGACCTTAACTTTTTAGCACTGTGATGGCAAATTCAAATGGGTCATTACTTATTATTTGGCAGACAAATAGTTAAAAACAATCAGTCTAAAGACCAATGGGATTCTCAGGAAAAAAAAAAAAAAAAACTGCCCTAATTACCAAAGGAAATAAGGGCAGTTTCAAAAAGCGTAATAGATTGGAAGAGAACTAAGGTAGCTTTTGAAAGCTGTTAATATATCCAAGCTATACAGCATCTATATAATATTTTCATGATTCAGCATAAGTTATATCCAAAATGATATATTTATCTATGAGCCAGTAGCCTTAGATAAAATCTCATGGTGATATTTTATTAATAATTTTACATTTATTATTTTGCCTGTCTTTTTCTTTTCCCCTGAAATGAAACGGTGGTAAACTGGCACTAATTAACATGTATTTGAAATATGCCAGGTTCAGCTGACAAGCCCATGTTAACTTATCCAGGCACTGAGACCAGAGTGAAGGAATGAAACCCCCAGGGACCCGCCTTCGTCACTGGGTCCTGGCCCAAGCCAGCACCTGCCCTGGGTCTGAATGCAGAGCTCAGTTGGGGTAATAGGCACAAAATATACATTCATTCGACAAAGTCACAGAGAATCATAGTGGAAATACGATAGTTCAATAGAAAATGTATTTGTAAATACATTAATATTTTCAGGAAATAAAGTCTCCCTGCCCATCAAACCTTGATGTTCAATACATTCAAAATATTTGTAACTAATTCTTTCAGAAGAGTTTTCCTTGAAAGAAGAAAGGCAGAAGAAACGCCACCTACCGGTCATGGTGTGATAGTACTTTAGGGCGATCATCTCAGAACTGAGTTTGTGCAGCTCTGGGGGCAGGGAGTAGAAAGGGGATCCATTCTCAGATGCTCAGCTTCCACGATCTATTCTTCCCTAAAACCATTCATGAGCGTTTTGCATTTTCTGATTCTCCTTTTCTGTCTCCTCTTTCACAGTCACTCTTTTCTCATTTCACATCTTTGTAGGTATGCATTGCCCTAAGGTATAACAATGTATATCAAACACAGGATCATTTAAAATATAGGGGTAAAGGATAGAAAAGACAGTGTATATATGTGTATAACTGAGTCACTTTGCTGTACAGCAGAAATTAACACAACGTTGTAAATCAACTATGCTTCAATTTTAAAAATTAAAATAAAATATTCGGGGTAGGTGAGGCTTTTTGTTAATCAAGACCCCAAATTCACTCCCTTTGCAGCCACCCCATTAATAGGCATGGCTCCAATACATTTTTATTATTAAGTTTAATAATTACTTATAAAAGTATGTAAGATAGTTATGATACTTTCATAGACATCTCACTAATGACAGTTGCTTAGAAGAAAAGAAATGAAAGCATTTTTAAGCTTTGATTTTGTAATCATATTTTTGCTTCAGAGAAGCAGGAGGGTTACCAATATGAAATTTTCTAATGAAAGTATTCCAAGGTGGTATTTGGGCTTCTCTACTGGCTCAGAGGTAAAGAATCCACCTGCAATGCAGGAGCCACAGGAGACTCAAATTTGATCCCTGGGTTGGGAAGATCCCTTGGAGGAAGGAGGGCATAGAAACCCAGTATTCTTGCATGGAGAATCCCATGGACAGAGGAGCCTGGCAGGCTGCAGTCCATAAGGTCACAAAGAGTTGGAAATAACTGAAGTAACTTAACATGCCTATAAGGTGATATTTAGGGAAGAAAATGGGATAAAAATATGATTGCAAATAAAATTTCCCACTCATGCTTGCCCATGCATTTTTTTAATGAACAGTTATCAAATAACTGTACTATTCAGATTCTACTAGATATATTTAAAGAGAACTATAACAGGTTTATTTTTCAATGTCAGTGTTTAGAGATTTACATCTTTTGTAATCACTTAAATTTTAGGTGTCAACCTAAAGGTGGGCCAGCAGATATATAATTTTTCTAAATCATTTTAGGGGGAATTGAACAAAATGCCAGAGGACTACTGTTCAAGAAGGTTAGTGGACAGGGCAGAGGGAAAGATGAGACAAAAGCAGGTTATATCAGATGTTGAGCTGAGTGGTTAACTTGAGGCCCCAAACAGTAACAGGAGGGGATCAGGTTATAAGAGTGAGATGTTCTTAATGAAGAAGCAAGAATGAACCAGGGGCAGGTTACTATGACCTGAAATTGAGGAGAAAAGCACATTAAGATATGTGTCATCAATGATCACCCAGAAGTAACAGTCCATGTGCAGCTGAGTTTCTTGAATGTAACACATTCCCTTCCATTTAGGACAAAAAACAGAAAGTGGATTTAAAACCCAGCAGTAAAATCCAGGGTCAGGAACCAACAAATGGGGTGGTTATTCACACACATAAAAATTTATGCAGAGGTTCTTTCAATTATGGAAGCTTGATCTCAACTCTCATGTTTATGACCTTCCTCTTTAGAGCTAAAATAAAAACCTCGGGTTGGTGAGAATATTCATAGCCTAGACTTCAATACTTCCAGTTAATTGCCCCTGTCTGGAAAAGAAAATACTGTTTTCACAATAGGCAGTTTCACAAGTGTATTGAAAGCCACTGATTAGAAAAAAATTATGACTACAACTTCATTTTCTTCTTCCCTAATTTGGATTAAGAAGAAAATCACTTCACACCAGTCAGAATGTCTGCGATCCAAAAATCTGCAAGCAATAAATGCTGGAGAGGGTGTGGAGAGAAGGGAACCCTCCTACACTGTTGGTGGGAATGCAAACTAGTACAGCCACTATGGAGAACAGTGTGGAGATTCCTTAAAAAATTGCAAATAGAACTGCCTTATGACCCAGCAATCCCACTGTTGGGCATACACACAGAGGAAACCAGAATTGAAAGAGACACATGTACCCCAATGTTCATTGCAGCACTGTTTATAATAGCCAGGACATGGAAACAACCTAGATGTCCATCAGTAGATGAATGGATAAGAAAGCTGTGGTACATATACACAATGGAGTATTACTCAGCCTTTAAAAAGAATACATTTGAATCAGTTTTGATGAGATGGATGAAACTGGAGCCGATTATACAGAGTGAAGTGAGCCAGAAAGAAAAACACCAATACAGTATACTAACACATATATATGGAATTTAGGAAGATGGCAATGATGACCCTGTATGCAGGACAGCAAAAAAGACACAGATGTGTATAGCGGACTTTTGGACTCAGAGGGAGAGGGAGAGGGTGTGATGATTTGGGAGAATGGCATTGAAACATGTATAATATCATGTAAGAATCGAAATGCCAGTCTATGTCTGATGCAGGATATGACACGCTTGGGGCTGACGTGCGGGGATGACCCAGAGAGATGTTGTGGGGAGGGGGGGTGGGAGGGGGGTTCATGTTTGGGAACGCATGTACACCTGTGGTGGATTCATGTCAATCTATGCCAAAACCAATACAGAATTGTAAAGTAAAAATTAAAAATAAATTAATTAATTAATTAAAAAAAAAAAGAAGAAAATCACTGATCTTCAGGCTAAAATTCATTCAGCAGACAGAGTCACTTCAAAAATGTAATTATAGCCATGTGATATCACTAACACGTGGAATCTAAAATATGACACAAATGAACTTATCTATGAAACAGAAACAGACTCACAGAGAGAATGAGGCAGTGGGATGGAGCGGGAGGCGGGGTCAGCAGACGCTAACACGCAGCAGACCTGAATTTCCTCTCCAAGAGCAAGTGGGGAGGGTGAGTGGTTACGCTCTCAAAGTCCATCACCGTGTGAGTTTAAGATGAGTGGGAGTGACTTTGGGGGCCTGGAAAGTGTGGGATCTTGCTGGGCTGGGTCTCATATTCCAGGCCTGCTCTTCAGCAGGACAGTCTCAGCTACGGCAAAAGGCCTCCTGGGGTCCCCATCCCGTCTCTGACAGTTCCATGTCCACAGTTTCTTAGGGGCACAGTGTCTCTCCCCAAGCCATGAGCAGGCTCAGTCACCCCTTCCTTGCCCAGGAGCTTCCTTGCTTTCTTGAAGCATTTGTTTATTTATTGCATGGTTCCTGGAAACCTGGGGCACAGGGAACAGGATAAGGAGGATAGGAGGCTTCTCCTGTCCTGGGACAATTCCCTGGACTCATGGGCTGCCTGGGACTCAGAACTCTGGGAGGTGAAAATGCATCTATACTCTAAGCAGGGACCCAAGAAGGCAGGTTGGGAGACAGGGGTCATCCTAGGTCCATCCCAGGTTTCTCCAGGCCAACCAGTCTAGGAGCCAGGGGCCTGCTTCAGGCCCAGCGGGGCAAGTCCCTGGAGAATCAGGCTGGACATGGTAGACCCCCTTCCTTGGGGTCCTGTGTCCTGTTGAGATATGAGAATTAAGTGCTGGTGCTTCATTTACACTTGAGAGGAGAAACTACAAGGACATCTGTATGTATGAAGAACTGTCAATTTTAAAAGTCCTCAAGCTTTCTTAAAGAAAAAAAAGATGGGTAGGAGTTACCTGAGAAGGTCACAGGTGCCATAAAAGTCATGTGTCCCCCATCAGCACCCAGCTCTCAAGAGAAGCCAGGGTAAAAAGATGGGAGGCTATAAGCAAGGATCAGCAGGAACAGAGCAAAGCAGACAGGAGAAGGTAATGACTTCATTCTTAGAAGATGAAAAAAAAAAAAGCAGAATGTGAGGGTTGCCTCTTGAGAAACCGTATGCAGGTCAGGAAGCCACAGTTAGAACTGGACATGGAACAGACTGGTTCCAAATAGGAAAAGGAATACGTCAAGGCTGTATATTGTCACCCTGCTTATTTAACTTATATGCAGAGTACATCTTGAGAAACGCTGGACTGGAAGAAACACAAGCTGGAATCAAGATTGCTGGGAGAAATACCAATAACCTCAGATATGCAGATGACACCACCCTTATGGCAGAAAGTGAAGAGGAACTAAAAAGCCTCTTGATGAAAGTGAAAGAGGAGAGTGAAAAAGTTGGCTTAAAGCTCAACATTCAGAAAACTAAGATCATGGCATATGGCCCCATCACTTTGTGGCGAATAGATGGGGAAACCGTGGAAACAGGGACAGACTTTATTTTGGGGGGCTCCAAAATCACTGCAGATGGTGATTGCAGCCATGAAATTAAAAAATGCTTACTCCTTGGAAGGAAAGTTAATGACCAACCTAGATAGCATTAAAAAGCAGAGAAATGTCTGAGAAATGTCAGAGAAATGTCTACTTTGTCAACAATGATCCATCTAGTCAAGGCTATGGTTTTTCCAGTAGTCATGTATGGATGTGAGAGTTGGACTATAAAGAAAGCTGAGCACCAAAGAACAGATGCTTATGAACTGTGGTGTTGGAGAAGACTCTTGAGAGTCCCTTGGACTACAAGAAGATCCAACCAGTCCATCCTAAAGGAGATCAGTCCTGGGTGTTCATTAGAAGGACTGATGTTGAAGCTGAAACTCCAATACTTTGGCCACCTGGTGCGAAAAGCTGATTCATTAGAAAAGACCCTGATCTTGGGAAAGATTGAGGGCAGGAGGAGAAGGGGGTGACAGAGGATGAGATGGTTGGATGGCATCACCGACTCAATAGACATGAGTTTGGGTGAACTCCAGGCGTTGGTGATGGACAGGGAGGCCTGGCATGCTGAAGTTCATGGGGTCACAAAGAGTCAGACATGACTGAGTGACTATACTGAACTGAGAGTTGTAAGACCCACTGTCCTGAACAATTCCCTCCAAGGCCACTGGGTTCTGTGTGCTGCCTTCACCTTCATCCACACTGATCTGGTCCATAACATCCTAAAGATTGGAATCCTCATCTTCCCGAGGGGACCTTACCTCCTGGAAGGACAAGGCTCTCTCTCCCTCAGGGCCTTTCCTGTCCAGTGGAGGGAATCCAGCTGCCAGCTGTGACATAGAATGTTTCCTGCCATAGCAATATACAGGGATGTCACAGTCATCAGCGATAGCAGCCCTCCATAACACTCGAGAAGGAGAAGGATCCCTGAGATCAACAGACATCAGGCTACAGCCACTCCCTATGGGGAGCCCTGAGCAACTAAGGATGTGAAAAACACAGGATGCTAGCCCCACAGAACTGAGATGTATAGGAAAGGAATGATTTCAGTGAGCCCAGACCCTTGCATCTTTCCTTACACAGGAAAGCGCTAAATTCGTTATCTTGGGATATCTATTCTTCTTTAATTAACAAAAACACTGTTCATGTTCAGACTACTTGCCCTTTTGTTGCAAACTTCTGTATAACCTGACTCTTCCTGGGAACAAAGTTCTCTCATAACCCTCAACTTTTAGGTTGTGACTGTTTTTTAAATCAACACAACCTTCCTCCCACACATGCTTGGGGCCACACAGGTGGGGCTGCCCCAAACATCCAACTTGCTTGGAATCCAGATTAACCTTCAAGATCCTTGGTCCTTGGAGAAGGAAATGGTAACCAACTCCAGTGTTCTTGCCTGGAGAATCCCATGGACAGAGGAGCCTGCTGGGCTACAGTCCATGGGGTCACAAAGATTTGGACATGACTGAAGTGACTTAGCACATCCGTGATCCTGTCTCTTCTTTCCAAAACCAATCTTATCCCTGGACCTGTGCTCTGATGCCATCTCCTCGAGCTCTGCAATTTGGCAAGTCCACGAGATAAAAACAGAGCAGCTGTTCCAAGAACTCAGAGCTGTTCACAGTAATAAGATGTAAGCAGGAAGTTTCCAGTGAGGTCTGTCCACATCCCTCTGTAATGAGGTCATTAATCAATGCCTCTGCAGTGTAACTAGATGACCTTTTTGAGACTGGACCCCAAATCTTTCTTTTCTAAAGCTTGATAAGTTAAATCCCAAAATATTCATAAATCAAAAGCCACATGTGTGTTTTTCAAATTAGTAAGAGATGACCTGAGCTCACATTCTGGACCCAGTGAAATGTCTTTGTTCTGGTGTTCTGGGGGTTGCCCTTAGTTTTGTGACCTCTTAAGAAGTTCTTGATTTGGGAAGGAAGAAACTATTAATTGTGCCTAAAATTAAGGTATTCATTGTTTTTGTCAAATTTCAATTAATTGTTCTCAAGAGACACACAAAGTAGTTGAATTCAGGGTAAGGCTTACAAGAACCATCTCACTACTGCCCCTTCCTTGGAAGATAGGCTATAATATGTCCTAAATGGGGTGAGGGTAGGGCTGCTGATGTCCTTGTCAATTTGTATTTAAGACCTAACATCCCAGAAAAAACTCCTGATGGGGCTCTGCATTTTTTGAGAAATTGCCTTCAGAGACCAGAGAGAAGATGATCCCACTGTCCATCAGCCTGAGAGCCAATCCTGATACAGGAATTGTAGGTTGGGAGGAGGGTTTTACCTTGAAGATGAGGAAATTAGCTTGGCCTTTCTGTGGGTCGGGGTCTCCTTGTGCAGATGCACTGTGGCAAACAATCCCAATGAACCCCAAGTCAGCTCTGGAATGCAGGCCGGCATGTTGGCAGTTCACAGAGAAGGACTCTCAGATCAACACCTGAGAGGACGTAGAGAGCAGAACTGAGCAGAGGGGGAAGTGGGTTTGCCATCAACACAATGAAGACCTCAGCCAATCCTATGATGTGCCCAGGACCCAACGTCCTGCAAAGTTGTTCCAAATCATGGCCTTTTCTCTCTCTAGTGACTCATCAAATGAAGCCTGTCCACACCAGCTCTGGGGGGATCTGAGCTCACCACTGAGAGAATTCTCTTGGAGCCAGGATGTGGGCTCTTAGCCTATGGCCTTGGACAGTGTGTTTTGCCTCCACAAGGCTTGATTTCCCCATCTTTCATGAAGGAAAAGGTGGCACACCTTTTGGGCTGGGGGCAAGGATTCACTAAGACTACAGGTGCCAAGCACTGTCACAGAGGGGCCAGTGGCAGTCAGTACAGACACATCCTGGGGAAGACAGTGACACAGAGAGGGATGCTTTGGGGGCAAATGGGACAGTTCTTTTTTATTTTAAGATGGGGGTGGATATTTGACATGGACGAGGCCCTGGAGGAGGCTTCTGAAAGGGAGAAGGGTTTGCAGATGGAGGCCTGGAGAGGACCCTGGGAAGTCCCATCAATTTCAGTTTCCCTGAGGATTCTCTGAAACCCATGATTCAGTTTTTCAGAAATTGTCTTTTAAGACGTGAGCAAAACCACTCTCCATGAGCCTCACAGCTGGGTTAGGGAGAAGGAGCTACCAGAAAACGCATCCAAATGAACATTTCCCGGGGAAGCCAGGTCGGAGTGAGGATTTACACCTCTTCTGAAAGCCTGAACACATTTGCCTCGCACATCATCCAAAGGTTGGCGGGTTTGCTGCCAAACCCAACACGCTCGCGCAGGCAACAGGTCAGGCTCCAGCCTGGCCGCGTGGGTTGTGTGATCCCATGATTGGGAGCCCTCTGTCCACATAAATCACAGCAGCTCCACACTTGGTAGAGGAAATGAGCTCAGAGAAACGCCATGTGTGATAAAAAGTGAAACAGATTGACATTCCAATAAAATCGGCTCTCCTACCCTCTGTACACTCTTGGGTCCCTGGAGAGGCATATATACCAGAAATAGCATTGCAGTCACATCGTATTCTTGGTTCAGAACTACCCCAGCTCTGCTCTCCCATCACGGCCAGAGGGCAGCTCTGATTGATGTCAAGCTCGCCTGCTCCACATGATACTGCCTGTTATTATTACTAATGGTGACAGATCGTTACCAGAGAATGTTTGCAGAGAATGTGCAGCCTTGAAAACACAAAGGGAAACAAACTTATTCAATGCTGCAAAAAGCCTTAGGCTCAGACAGCAGATCGTGACATTGACCTTTCTCAGAACAGGAGCAGATGGCAAGGTCAGGGATGGTGGAGTTTTTTACTTGCCGTTAGGAGATCTGGGTTCCACCCCTTTTTGATGCCAATTCATTCTGTGGCCCAGGGATCTTTGCCTGTCCCCAGGTTTCCTGCAAGCTTTAAGGGTCAAGGAGCCAATGATGGTGCTATTTGGAGGTAAAGGGCACGGAATTAAAGGGCCATCTCCAGGTTTCTGAAGGAAGGGTTGTCAATGTTGAAAAACTGCAAAAATTGTCTTTGACAGGGTGGAGTATGTCTTGTATTCTGTGTTCTGCCTGTGATACTCAGCGCAAAAGTCAGCCTGCTCTTTTCTTTCCCCTACCCCCGTGATTAAATAGCCAAGAGGGAGTAAGGGGAGGAGGAAGGCAGGTAATCACATATTCCAGAAATTTCACCCTCTTTTGTTTCGTACACAAGTATTGGATATGAGAGTCAAAATCCAGCGAGATAGCTCAGGATATAAGATTTCTACCTATTTAAACCACAGGTTCAGAAAAGGGAGATCTGGGAAACACCCTTTAACTGATGTTGGGAGGAAAGATGGAGGAGGGGGAGTCAGGAAAACATTTCTGATTGATGTGTTTTTTAAAAGCACTCTTGCTAATGTAAAAAAAAAAAAAATTAGGCGATAGATCTGTAATGTATGCCTCTGCCTTGGAATCCCCTCCCCTTTCAATCCAGTAGAATGCCACCTCTTGTTCTTTCGCATTCTTTTATTTTTAGAAGTATAAACAATATGATAGAAAAAAAATACAATTGAAGACCTATGGTCACCCTTCCAAATTTACCCCTCTTTTAGCCAAAGGTTATTTACTTACTGCCACAGCATATCTGTACAATCAGAAATGTGCATGCCCTTAGGGTCAAGTTTAAAAAACAACAACAATAACAACAACAAAAAAAACTACTAATGAGATCATACTGTTGGTTTTGGGTTGGATTGAACTGTATTTGACTGGACTGAATTATATGAATTGGAATGGATTGGACTGCCCTATATTGAACTGGATGAGATTGACTGGATTGGACTGGCCTGGATTGGACCAGATTTGATTGTATTGCATTGTATTGCACTGAGTTTAATTAGACTGGCCTAGCTTGGATTGAATTGTACTGGACTGTATTGGACTGCTTTGGATAGCATTGTATTGAACTGGACTGAACTGAACTAAAGAACTATGGACAGAGGTTCGTGACTTTGTACAGGAGGCAGGGATCAAGGCCATTCCCAAGGAAAAGAAATGCAAAAAGGCCAAATGGTTGTCTGAGGAGGCCTTACAAATAGCTGGGAAAAGAAGAGAAGTTAAAGGCAAAGGAGAAAAGGAAAGATATATCCATTTGAATGCAGAGTTCCAAAGAATAGCAAGGAGAGGTAAGAAAGCCTTTCTCAGTGGCTGGGCCGGCTAAAGTACAAGCTGGAATCAAGATTGCTGGGAGAAATACCAATAACCTCAGATATGCAGATGACACCACCCTTATAGCAGAAAGTGAAGAAGAACTAAAAAGCCTCTTGATGAAAGTGAAAGAGGAGAGTGAAAAAGGTGGCTTAAAGCTCAACATTCAGAAAACGAAGATCATGGCATCTGGTCCCATCATTTCATAGCAAATAGATCGGGAGACTGTGGAAAAAGTGACAGACTTTATTTTGGGGGGCTCCAAAATCACTGCAGATGGTGATTGCAGCCGTGATATTAGAAGATGCTTGCTCCTTGGAAGGAAAGTTATGATCAACCTAGATAGCATATTCAAAAGCAGAGACATTACTTTGCCAACAAACGTCCATCTAGTCAAGGCTATGGTTTTTCCAGTAGTCATGTATGGATGTGAGAGTTGGACCATAAAGAAAGGTGAGCACCAAAGAATTGATGCTTTCGAACTGTGGTGTTGGAGAAGACTCTTGAGAGTCTCTTGGACTGCAAGGAAATCCAACCAGTCCACCCTAAAGGGAATAAGTCCTGAATATTCATTGGAGGGACTGATGCTAAAGCTGAAACTCCAATACTTTGGGCCCCTGAAGCAAGAACTGACTCATTTGAAAAGACCCTGATGCTGGGAAAGATTGAAGGTGGGAGGAGAAGGCGATGACAGAGGATGAGATGGTTGGATGGCATCACTGACTCAATGGACATGAGTTGTTTGAGTAAACTCCAGGAGTTGGTGATGGGCAGGGAGGCCTGGGGTTGCAAAAAGTCAGATATGACTGAGTGACTGAACTGAACTGAACTGGCCTCGCCTGGCCTAGACTGGCCTGGTCTGGCCTATTTTGAACTGGTTTATCCTGGCCTGGATTTGACTGTGATTTCATTGGATTGTGCTGGAATGGATTCCACTGGACTAGACTGGATTGCACTGGCCTAGGCTGGATTGGATTGGATTGGACTGGATTGGATTGGCATGCATTTCACTAGCCTGGATTAGACTGGCCTGTCCTGACCTGGATTGGATTGGATTCAAATGGCCTGTATTGAACTGTATTGGCCTGGCTGTGATTGGATTGGCATGGCCTGAAATTTATTGGACTGTCCTGGACTGGACTAGCCTGGACTGAACTAGATTAGATTGGATTGGATTGAGCTGGCTTAGGTTTGCCTTCTCTTGACTGAATTGGAGCAGATTGAATTGGATTGGATTTTCATGTTTTGTACATATTTATCATCTATTTCCCTTAATGGTATGAGAAATCTTTCCATCTCTCTTTATCCTTATTCCTTTAGAATGCTGATCAAACTCTGGCTCTTCCATGAGCTCTTTTCTGCCACCTCCAACCCTTGGGTGTTTTTTTTTTTTTTTTTAATGAGCTGCAATAGCACAGAGGGCCCTGTCCACCTCGGGGCCCTTGCCTCACCCTGTGTACTTTTCGTCCTGAATCATCACCAGCACCTTGCAGTCCTGGTGTTAGGATGCCCATTTTGAAGAGGAAAATGAGGCTAAATGGAACTCATCACTTTGCATCTCTTTATTCCCTGGAAGACACAGATCCTGACCCAAGTGCTTCCCAAGCCAGTTCTTTCCATCTCCAACCCCGGTCTTCGTGTCCTCACTCCACCTATTCATTCAGCAGAAGAGTTTTGAGTATCAGCTACATTTCCATGGATTATTCTGGGTCTAGAGATTCAGGGGTGAGCAAAACAATTCTCTTGACCTTGTGATACTTACTTGTTTCCTTCCTTGTAATATGCTCAGCCCTATTGATAGGTGCAATCTGCACAGGTGTGATAAAGAGTTTCTGCTGAACTAAACTAAGACTCAAGAGAAATGCAAGATGTCATGCATGACCATGAGACCACAAGGGGAAAAACACACTATTTCATAAAAAGCCAAAATGTCATGTTTATCTCATGTTTTTGGGCTTCCCAAGTGGTGCTAGTGGTAAAGAATCCACCTGCCAATGCAGGAGACGTAAGAGATGTGGGTTCAGTCTTGAAGTTGGGAAGATCCCCAGGAAGAGGAAGAGGAAATTGCTATCCACTTCAATACTCTTGCCTGGAGAATCCCATGGACAGAGAAGCCTGGTGGGCTGCAGTCCATGGGGGTCGCAAATACATCTCATGTGTTTAAAATCACTGGAAAAAGCAATCAGTAACTCTTCTCTAAATCATATTTGTCTTAGTCTGCTTGGGTTGCTGTTCCAATATACAATAGACTGGGTAGTTTCAACAGCAGACATTTGTTTCTCACAGGTCTGGATGCTGGAAGTCCAAGATTAAAGTGCTGGACAATGTGGTACCTGGTAAGGACCCTCTTCCTGGCTTTCAGGGAGTCACTTCCTTGCTAGTCCTCACACAGCAAGAAGAGAGCAGTCTTAGCCTCATCTTCTCATAAAGCCTCTAATTACCTGCCAAAGGGCCCATCTCCAAGTACAGTCACATCAGGGCTTATGGTTTCAGCATGTGAGTTTAGTGGGTGGGGGGACAGTTTAGGTCACCGCAATATTCTTCTCTTATCTAATCCTTATGATAAAGCTATTTGAGAAACCAAACCCCTTTTAAACTCATCTCCCTCTCAGTATTTCTGTCCTCACCATTCAGACCTGGCCTTTTAAGGTGCTCACTGCTAAGTAGTGTTTGTCTCTTTGTGACGCTATGGACTGTAGCCGGTCAGGCTCCTCTGTTCCTGGAATCTTCCAGGCAAGAATACTGAAGTGGGTTCCCATTTCCTTCTCCAAGCAATCTTTCTGACCCAGGGATTGAACCTGTATCTTCTGCATCTCCTGCACCGGCAAGGGGATTCTTTATTACTGAGCCAGGAAGCAAACTCTTTTTAAGATAATAACCCCTCCAAACCAGATCTTCCCCTAGTAAAGCAAGTCAAATCTGAAACCATTTCTGTGTTCCCCCAGGTGCTCTTTCCAGTTAAAAGTCAAGCGGGAGTACATGTCCCTGAGCTATACCTCAGGGAACCAGAAGTTCACGTTAAGCTCAGGTAATGTTGCCTTTTGGAAGTTTGAGGAATCCCGCCACTGACAGAAAGTGAGATGGATGGAAGGAAGTAAAATGATTCCGTTTATAAAATGTAAATTAATCAGAGCAGACAAATTTAAATGACATAGAAATATTTGGTCCCTGGAAATTATATCTCAGGGTGAGGGCCCAGGGATGACTAATAGGAAAAAATACAAAAGATGTATAGTATAAAGCTTGATTCGTTGAGGGTGAGGAGGAAAGGTCTTGAGAAATGCTCAGCTAGCCAATACGTGAATGGAGGCATTGATCTTCAGTAGCATATGCTGTTTTCAATTTTTCAGTTCAAAAGTTAAAATTTACATCCATAGTTTTGTTTCACTACCTCACACGTTGGCCAAATATCTCAGGGAGTCTTTTTCACTTAAGATCTCTCACAATTGATCCTATTATGAAGGACAATTTCCACTAAAAATACTCCTTTTTTAGGTTTTCCTTCTTAATAAATTCTTCAAAAGTAGACATGCCATCTGAAACTGCTTTGCTTGCTATGTATAACATAAAAGCAAGTCTAAGCATGTTAGAGGTCGCTTGGAAAGCATCTCCCAGCTTGTAGCTGTGAGCTCTCAGGAGGGGAGCAAGTTGCCCGCACAAAACCCAAACCTTATGGTACAAATGGCATGGCTGTCAAATCAGGGCTGTTCAGTCATGTACCAAATAATTCAACAGAAGGACTGGGCCCATGGGCCACCCAGAACTAAGTGCAAAGGCTGAAACAGAAAGTACATGGGGATGTAGCCCTGTACCCACATTCAACATAAATTTCAAAAGTGGGTGGGACTTCAATGTGGTCCAGTTGTTAAGAATCCACCTTGCAGTGCAGGAGACATGGGTTTGATCCCTGGCAGTCAGTTCAGTTCAGTCACTCAGTCATGTCCAACTTTTTGCCATCCCATGGGCTGCAGCACACCGGGCTTCCCTATCCATTGCCAACTTCTGGAGCTTACTCAAACTCGTGTCCATTGAGCCGGTGATGCCATCCAACCATCTCATCCTCTGTTGTCCCCTTCTCCTCCTGCCTTCAATCTTTCCCAGCATCAGGGTCTTTTCCAAGGAGTAAGTTCTTTGAAGCATCAGGTGGCAAAAGTATTGGAGCTTCAGCATTAGTCCTTCCAATGAATATTCAGGCCTGATTTCCTTTAGGATTGACTGGTTTGATCTCCTTGCAGTCCAAGGGACTCTCAAGAGTCTTCTCCACACTTCAAAAGCATCAATTCTTTGGCGCTCAGCTTTCTTTATGATACTTTGCCAACAAAGGCCCATCTAGTCAAAGCTGTGGTTTTCCAGTAGTCATGTATGAATGGAGAGTGGGATCCCTGGTTGCCAGGTGGGGGTGGGAAGAATTAAGATCTCACATGCCTCGGACATGTGTGCCACAAGTCTGTACGCTGCAGTGAAAGATCCTGCATGCCACAACTAAGATCCGATGCAGTCAAATAAATAAATTTTTCAAAAGTGAGTCACCATGGACTGGGGTGAGGACAGCACCATGTACTGAAAAGCACTCTCCCCCAGCCCCCGACAACTGGGAATACTTTCTTTGGATTAAGGCAGCTTGTCTCCTGCAAGTTCTTAATAAAGGGAAAAGAAAGTACTTGCGTGAAGTACCTTCATGATGCGTGAAGCCGTCATTACCCAATACCACCTTCACACAGGGTCATTCATTCAATAAGCGGTGTCTAAAATTCCATTTTTAGAAAGTCCACACTGGCCACTGAGGGGATGGATGGGATGGCTCTAGGATCACAGAACTTAAACAAGAGAACCTACATCCATGTACTTTGGAACCTTGGAGCTTCTTCCGGATGTTGTTCGTTGTGATGGGATTAAGAGCCTGACTCTGGAGCGCGACCACCTGGTTGAATTCAGGCTCCATCAATACCAGCTGCTGTCCTTGGGAAAGTGAAATAGGCCTGATAAGAGTGCTTGCTCGAAGGGCGGCTGTAGCGATTAATAACCTGATACACGGGAAACACCACAACAGCCTGTGTATCCAGCACGTGCCCTGTGTTTGTGGTTATTTGTCCTGTTGGCATTACTTTTACTACTAGAGTGCCTCTGACACAGTCTAAGAGACCCATACATTGCTGGCTCATGTTCTTTAACAGATGATCTGAAATCACAATGACTACATGAAACAAATAGAACAAAGGTACAGACGTCCAAAGCTGAGTGGTGAAGGTTAGTGTTGGGGACAGCTGTGTGACCACATTCAAGTTCCTTAAACTTTCTAAGGTTTAGTTTGCGAACCTGTGAAATGGGAAAGTTAATACTTACCTTGTTGTAGTGATTAAATGAGGCAATTTATGCAAAATGTTTGGCAGGTGCTATGACAGTACGTATCTTCGAGTGTGTCATCATTTTGAATTAAAAGACAAGGATGCTGGCTGACCTGGGATACCCATTGGCTGGTGCTAGGAAGCACTGCCTAATGGGCTAGACACATTCCACATCCCTTTGGAACTGTCACCTGCTCCTTAGGTTCTTAAACATTTCTGCTTGACCCTGCTTTCTGAGTAAGATCCTCACCCCTCCCCTCCAGGCTGTCACATAACATTGAGCAGAGTTCCCTGTGCTATTCAGTAGGAGCTTGTTGGTTATTCATTTAAATTATAGCAGTGTGTTCATCGGAGAAGGCAGTGGCACCCGACTCCAGTACTCTTGCCTGGAAAATCCCACAGACAGAGGAGCCTGGTGGGCTGCAGTCCATGGGGTCGCTAAGAGTCGGACACGACTGAGCAACTTCACTTTCACTTTTCACTTTCATGCATTGGAGAAGGAAATGGCAACCCACTCCAGTGTTCTTGCCTGGAGAATCCCAGAGACAGAGGAGCCTGGTGGGCTGTCATCTATGGGATCGCACAGAGTCAGACAGGACTGAAGCGACTTAGCAGTAGCAGCAGCAGTGTGTTCCTGTCTATCCCAAACTCCCTAACTATCCCTTTACCCCATCCTTCCTCCTGGCAACTATAAGTTCATTCTCTAAGTCTGTGAGTCTTTTTCTGTTTTGTAAGGAAGTTCATTTGTATCATTTCTTTTTAGATTCCATATATAAGGGAAGTTATAGGATATTTTGTATATTTAACTTATATGCAGAGTACATCATGAGAAACGCTGGGCTGGAAGAAACACAAGCTGGAATCAAGATTGCCAGGAGAAATATCAATAACCTCAGATATGCAGATGACACCACCCTTATGGCAGAAAGTGAAGAGGAACTAAAGAGCCTCTTGATGAAAGTGAAAGAGGAGAGTGAAAAATTTGGCTTAAAGCTCAACATTCAGAAAACTAAGATCATGGCATCCGGTCCCATCACTTCATGGGAAATAGATAGGGAAACAGTGGAAACAGTTTCCACTAACTTTATTTTTCTGGGCTCCAAAATCACTGCAGATGGTGACTGCAGCCATGAAATTAAAAGACGCTTACTCCTTGGAAGGAAAGTTATGACCAACCTAGATAGCATATTCAAAAGCAGAGACATTACTTTGCCGACTAAGGTCTGTCTAGTCAAGGCTATGGTTTTTCCAGTAGTCATGTATGGATTTGAGAGTTGGACTGTGAAGAAAGCTGAGTGCTGAAGAATTGATGATTTTGAACTGTGGTGTTGGAGAAGAGTCTTGAGAGTCCCATGGACTGCAAGGAGATCCAACCAGTCCATTCTAAAGGAGATCAGCCCTGGGATTTCTTTGGAAGAACTGATGCTAAAGCTGAAACTCCAATCCTTTGGCCACTTCATGTAAAGAGTTGACTCACTGGAAAAGACCCTGATGCTGGGAGGGATTGAGGGCAGGAGGAGAAGGGGACGACAGAGGATGAGATGGCTGGATGGCATCACCAACTTGATGCACATGAGTTTGAGTAGACTCCGGGAGTTGGTGATGGACAGGGAGGCCTGGCGTGCTGCGATTCATGGGGTCACAAAGAGTCGGACACGACTGAGCGACTGAACTGACTGACTGACTGACTGATACGATATTTCTCCTTGTCTGTCTGACTTACTTCACTATTGAATGCCTCCTGTATGCTCGGTGCTGGAGATACAAAGATGACCGGGATACAGCCCCTATCCTGATCACGAAATCACCTTGAACTTGCTAATGTGAGGTTTCTATGGTGCTTCCAGGTGGAGTTGAATATTCAGATCGAAGCTTTGAAGTGACGTTCAGACTGTAGATTGTAACCTGGGAGACATCCCAGGTTATAGTTGCTTGTGAGCAGGGAACACACGGCCCAGGACTGGGTGTAAAGTGAGAAGCGCTATGAGCAGCAGACGAGGTCTGGGATGTGGGTGTCCAGCAAGAGCAGAGGGTCTCGGAGTCAGGAGGGCATCTCAAGGGACCGTGGTCAGAAGCAGGACAGGGGAGTGTCCGGAAACATGAAAGGACAAAGCAAGAAAGTCACCAAGAAGACTGAAAAATGGCCCTTGGATTTGCAATAGGAAGAAGCCCCTTGACAGTTGCTCTGGGATGGTTGGGGTGACAGTAAGAGAGTTGGTCCAGCACAGGTGTCCTTTAAGGTGCACGTGTGAGAAGAGAAGAGATGTGAGGTGGGTGGTCCTAGGAAGGCACTGAGCATCTCTGGGGAAGAAGGGCTGGAGGCTTTGTTTCCAGTGATTTTTATCTTGGGTTTGGTTTTTTGTTTGTTTCCATGGGGAGGAAATGATCTGATGGTGTTTATAGGTGGAGGGAAACAGCCAGTAGAGAGAGATAGGCTAGCTGTAAGCCCAGGAGGAAAAACTAACTTCCTCATGCCCTCCATCCCAGACAAGCCATGTGCCCTGGGCCCCTTCCTGCCTTTGCTCATTCTCACACTTCTCACCTGTAAAGCCTACTGAGTAAAAGGGAGAACTATACAGAAGGTTTCTCCATTCCCCAGCTTGAGCCTCTTAGATCTCCAGACTGCAAAGGAAGGAGTTATACAGGTTAAGTGTGTTTATGTAACTTTCTTTGAAATAGTAACCAACCTTGCAATTGGACATCAGCAGATGAATGCATCTGATAAAATGCAGCCGGTTCAAAGCAGTCACTCACTAGTGTGGCTGATATGTAGGTGAAGACTGTCTTCCTTCTGCACCTGAAGTAGTGGCAGGGATTCACCATCTACCCATTACTCCCCAGTTGAGTCTTCTGATGGAGACTGTTCATATTTCCATGCTTGAACACTGGGTAGTGTGATTGTAGTATAGCCCTGTTCCAAATATGAGGTTAATGCTTAGATTTAGAAATCATTTCTAATTTGACTTCCTGCCCAATTATAACAGAGAATTTGTATGCATGTGAAGATATTCAGGCATAGAGTAAACAGTCTCTCTCTCTCTATGTATATATGCATGTGTGTGTGTGTGTGTGTGTGTGTGTGTGTGTGTGTGTGTAGGTAGGTAGGTTTATTTGCTAAGTCATGTCTGAGTCTTGCAACCCCATGGACTATAGCCTGCCAGGCTCCTCTGTCCATGGGAGTCTCCAGGCAAGAATACTGGAGTGGGTTGCCATTTCCTTCTCCAAGAGATTTTCCCGACGCAGTGATTAAAGTCAGGTCTCCTGCATTGCAGGTAGACTTTTTACCAACTGAGCCACCAGGGAAGCCCTATATACAAGATTCTACAATCTTGATAATTGTAGAAAATATATTTGGATGACTTTCATTAAGGCCCAGACCATGTTTAATAGGCCCATTTTAATACAAGAAGTTTTGACTACATCCTCACAATTTACCATATAGCACTCAACAGAAACTCACAGTTTTCTAGCTTGTGAATATCATAAACCTCAGGCCATGAAGCCCTTGGCAGGGGTGGGTTCAGCCCCTGCCATGGAGGGAAGTGGGATCTTTGTTGACTCAATGCAGAGACATATTAATGTCTTTATCTACATTTTCAGGAGCCCCAGGGCCCTGCACCTAGATTAGCTGATAGCAGGTCCCAGAGCCACTTAATAAACAGCTTTGAACTGAGTGACATAAGCAAGCAGAGAACAAATCCTATTACCTCCCAAGACCTAAGAAAGCACCAGGATACTGGTCCCTTCTGGCTCCTTCAAGGCCTGACAACATGCAGGAGTCAGTCTGGCACAGGAAGGCAAGCCTCCAAACAGAGGAGTCTCTCAAAAAAGACACGATTTGGTGACCATGTGTCTCCATTTCCAACATCCTTAACACACGTGTGTTTGGGGACAGCATTAGCCATGACAATGGCCAGGTTCAGAGGTCACTCAGAACCCCTGATGTCCTGTCTGCCCCTCTCCCCTCCCCCCACCGTGGGGCTGCCTTCAGACGGGAAAGATGAAGAGCTGAAATCAAACTGGTCACTTTGTTTCCACAATTAGTTCTCAGGTTGAGAGACTCGCTGGCAGGAGAGTCAGGGGCATTTGTCCAGAAGATGCTGCCGTGTGTCTGTTTCCTCCACCCCCCTGCTCCCCTGAGGGCCTCTGTCTGTCTGACACCAGCGTGCGCTGGCAGCGATGTGCCCCTCACCTTCCATGTGTTCAAACACTCAGCAGTTTTAATTAACTGACTGCTGTTCCAAGAACCGACATCAAATAGTCTTGTGATCTTTCCTGGTGAGGCAGGAACCACTAGGTAGAGGAGACAGGAAGCAGCCCCGCCCCCACCCCTGCTGGTTCCACTGAGCTGGGGCCAGAAACACCCCATAAACCCTCAGCTGTCATTTAATAGAAATAATGTCACTGGGGAGTTGCCACGGCCCAGTGGCCTCCCGCTGAGCCCAGACTCCGGGGGAGGAGGGGGTGATGCATGCCAGCTCTCAGTGATCAACCAGTAAACCCTGGCCCCCATCATACAGATAAAGCACAACAAAGGGGAGCTGCTGACCGCTATAATAAAAAGGCAGTTCTGACCAGGTTTGTTTTTAACTCAGTGGAATGAATGTTGCGAAACAGTTGGGGAGCAGAGAAGTCAAATCAGGAGCCGAAACAAAATGACTTAATTGCTTTGCCACATCCACGCATTTTTAAAATGAGAGGTGCAGCGGGCAAGATTGCATCACCGAGATTTTAAAGCCTTGGTTACTGCAAGCAAACACAGCCGCAAACCTGACGGAAAGCCTGGCCAAGTTGAAATGGATGCGAGGTTGGCTTTATTACAGACGGGTAAAGAGGTACAACTCGTGGGGCAGACAGCTTTCGCATTCCTCTGGCCTGATGTCGTTTTTTAGACAGACGTGGGGCTGGACATTCTGAGCCAAAGGATACGGATGCAGATCGACCAGGCATGTGGTTCTGTTTTTCAGCTCTTCTGGAGGTCTCATTACCTAGTGACCCACTCTCTGGTTTTTTGTAGCTGAGCCTCGTCTGAATATTCACTGGAAGGACTGATGTTGAAGCAGAAGCTCCAATACTTTGGCAACATGATGCGAAGAAAAGGCCCTGATGCTGGGAAAGACTGAGGGCAGGAGCAGAAGGGGGAGACAGAAGATGAGATGGTTAGATAGCATCACCGACTCAATGGACATGAGTTCAGTGAAGGACAGGGAAGCCTGATGTGCTGCAGTCCACGGGGTTGCAAAGAGTAGACATGACTTAGCAACTGAACAACAACTCATCTTCCTGATTTCTCCCTCTGCCATGACCTTTCACCTCCAACATACCAAATGCAGAGCTTAAAGTGATTTGTGGGGACAAGTGGACTCTGGCCCTTCCAGAGAGTGAAGCCCTGCCTGCTCCATCTGTGGTGCAGGAACTTAGGCAAGTCAGTTTCTATGAGTTTCAGGTTCATTATCTCTGAAATTGAGTGAATGATATTAATACCCACTATACTCATTAACTTCCTGGGTCAGGAAGATCCCCTGGAGAAGGAAATGGCAATCCACTCCAGTATCCTTGCCTGGAAAATCCCATGGACAGAGAAGCCTGGAGGGCTAGAGTCCACGGGGTCGCAAGAGTCGGACACAACTTAGCGACTAAACCACCACCATACTCGTTATCTATTGATGCCCAAGCGAATTACCAAAACTTAGCAGCTTAGAGCCCCAGACATGGATAATATCCCACATTTTCTGAAAGTCAGGCACCGAGAGCAGTTCAGCAGGGATGCACAGGTTCAGGACTTCCCACAGGGCAGGTGTGGGCTGGAGCCGCATCTTCTGAAGGCTCGACTTGTGCCGGGGCTCTGCTTCCCCACATGGGGGAGTCCTTCCTGTGGCCACGTACCCCCAAGCCTCAGTTCCTTCCCTGTGGGCCTCTCCCGAGCCGTCTAGGTGTCTTCCTGACATGGCAACTGGCACCCCCCAGGGTAGGTGATCTGAGGGACAGCACAGAGAAGCTGCCATGTCTCTATGCGGAAACCTTGGAAATGGCCTCAGAAATCACTTCTGCTGTGACCTGGCCACACAGACCCACCTGGAGGAGATAAGGGATGGGGAGGCAACAAGTCATGAAGCCCAGGGGGCAGGGGTCATGGGGGCGTGGTAGAGGTCACCAGCCCTGCCCCTAGAACGGGGCCTTGGAAGTGAGTGCTGCTCAACCAACAGCAGAGACAGGGAACTGATAGAGAGACATATACAGAAAGGGGCAAGTGAGAGGCAACACTCATTCAGCCAAAATGTATGGTCTCCCATGTGGCTGACACTGTTCTGGGAACTTGGATTATATTAATACACGAAACCAAGACCACTGTGCTCATGCAGCTGACATTCCAGGGAGGGACAGGGGCTATTAAAACAGACATAGCAAGTCAGTAGTTACGCAGCCTGTCACAAACAAGGGAGGACACGCAGAGGAAGGGCCACAGCAGTGCACGTATGGGAGATGCAGGTAGACAGATTAAAAACACGGAGTCGGGATCAGCCTCTCTGAAACAGGAAGTGGAGAAGGGATTTGTTGGGGGACAGAAGCCAAGCCAATCTTCAGGGAAAGCAACCCAGGTGAAGCAAGCGGCAGGTGCAGGCCTCACAGGGCGATCACCTCTCACCTGCGATGGGAAGACGACTCGGGCGTGGAAGGCAGAGAAAAGTCCCGGGGTGGGGCAAGATCATGTGGGTGGTGGCTTAGCGGGGGCCTCCCAGACTCCCATTCCATGAGGGTGAACCTGACCGACTGTAGAGCACAAGGAACTCAATCTTTTATAATAACCTACAAGGGCATTTTCAGTTATATAAAAGAATATATATGTATACCCATTGTGCATGCGTGGGCATATATATTCTTTTATATATCTGAATCACTGCCAGAATGTGAGACCCAGGTCTGTGCTGAGGCTGTGATTCTGGAGGCTGCTCCTGACCAATGACAAAGCAGAGAAGGGCTCCGAGGCACACTGGTCTGGGAAACACGAACCCCTCTGCAAGAGAGGAGCAGGGAGGGGGTTGCCAGAGATATGAGCACCTTCAGAGCCAGTGTCCTCCTGGCATCTGTCCACCTGCCTCTCCTCTTCACCTGGGGGCTGACGCATTTGGCAGCTTCATGGCTTTCCCTGCCTCCTCTTCCCTTTCCCAATGTTTCCTCATGGGCAGATTCCCTCACAAAATCTTCCCTCATTCAGTGAGACCTTGGTGTCAGCATCTCAGGAGACAAACCCCTGGGAGAAATAAGAGTGGAAATGAGGCCAAGTGGAAGCCCTGCGGTGATCCAGGAAGCCTGAGGCTAGTGGGGGCTGGGGTGAAACAAGGCGGGACTCTGCGCGTCCCAGCAGAAATCCTCTACGTGTCTCCCCGACTCCCCGCACCACCACTTCTTGCTTGGAGGAAATAAGAGTTCATTCAGACCCCTTGACCTTCCCTGAGTTCCAAAGGGAAGGTTCACACAGTTGCTAATCAGGGAAGGGAGGGGATACAGAGACAAGGGAGGAGCTGACAAGAAACTAAGTGCATCAAAAAGTCTGCCCAAAAAAGTCTACAAATAATAAATGCTGGAGAGGGTGAGGAGAAAAGGGAACCTCCTACACTGTTGATAAGAATGCAGATGGGTACAAACACTGCAGAGAACAGCATGGACGTTCCTTAAAAAAACTAGATTTCCGTAAGACCTCACTCCTGGGCATATATCCAGAGAAAACTATAACTGGAAAAGATACACGCACCCTGATGTTCATAGCAGCACTATTTACAATAGCCAAGACATGAAAGCAACCTTCATGTCCATCAACAGATAAAGAAGATGTGGTGCATATGTACAATGGAATGCTGCTGCTGCTGCTAAGTCACTTCAGTCGTGTCCAACTCTGTGCGACCCCATGGATGGCAGCCCACCAGGCTCCCCCGTCCCTGGGATTCTCCAGGCAAGAACACTGGAGTGGGTTGCCATTTCCTTCTCCAATGCATGAAAGTGAAAAGTGAAAGTGAAGTCACTCAGTCGTGTCCGACTCTTAGCGACCCCATGGACTGCAGCCTTCCAGGCTCCTCCATCCATGGGATTTTCCAGGCAAGAGTACTGGAGTGGGGTGCTATTAAAAAGAATGAAATATTGCCCTTTGCAGCAACATGAATGGACCCAGAGATTATCATACTAAGGGAATAAATCAGACAGAAAAAGACAAATAATCATATACCACTTACATGTGGAGTCTGAAAAAAAGTTACACAAATGAACTCATTTACAAAGCACAAATGGACCCACAGACATAGAAAACAAATTTATGGTTACCAAAGGGAAAGTAGGGGAGGGATGAATTAGGAGGATCAGATTAACATACAAACCTTACTATGTATAAAATAGAAAACCAACAAGGACCTACTATAGACCACAGGGAACTCTACTCAATATTTTATAATAACCTGCAAGGAAAAGAATCTGAATATATGCTATGGTGTGCTTAGTCCCCCAGTCACATCCGACTCTTTGTGACCCCAAGGACTGTAGCCCACCAGGCTCCTCTGTCCATGGGGATTCTCCAAGCAAGAATACTGGAGTGGGTTGCCATGCTCTCCTCCAGGGGACCTTCCCAACCCAGGGATCAAACCCAGGTCTCCTGCATTGCAGGCAGATTCTTTACCATCTGAGCCACCAGGGAAGCCCATTTATGTGTGTGTATAATTTTATGTAACTGAAACTAACAACACTGTAAATCAACTATACTTCAATTTAAAAAAAGCAAAGACAAACCTTAAAACAACAACAACAAAAAATGGTGCAGTCTTGGGACAGGGTTCTGCTCTCCTCAAGAAATACACATAGCAATATCTTTGGGTTCTTCTGTAGGAACTAAGGGGCTTCCCTGATGGCTCAGAGGTTAAAGCGTCTGCCTGCAATGTGGGAGACCTGGGTTTGATCCCTGGGTTGGGAAGATCCCCTGGAGAAGGAAATGGCAACCCACTCCAGTATTCTTGCCTGGAGAATCCCATGGATGGAGGACCTTGGTGGGCTACAGTCCATGGGTCACAAAGAGTCGGACATGACTGAACGACTTCACTTCACTAAGGTCCCCACCCAGGTGGAGGATGGTGAATGCACGCCAAGCATGAGATTCCTGGAGCACCACCCTCTTACCTCACCACCAACCAATCAGAAGAAAGTCTACAGACAGTGGAAGATAAGGGAGACTCTGATTCCCTCCCCCAAATAATTTTCCCTTTAAAAACTTTCATGGTGGAGCAGAATCTTTGAAGTTGGGTTTTGGACATGAGTTCACCTTCTTCCAGGTTTCTGGCCTCCTGAATAAAGCAGGCTTTCCTTTCCAACTCACACTCATCTCTTAAGAGTGGGAAGTAGCCAAACCTGAGTCTGGTAACAGCAGGCAGCCAGGAGGTGAGGAGTGATCTGATTCAGAGTGTAGGTTGAAGGCAGAGCCTTTGGAATTCCTGGTATATTGGAGGTGAGATGTGAGAAGAAGAGGAGTTAAAGATTTTGCCTAAGAAACTGGACCCATAGAGCTGCCGATGCCTGGGATAGGGGAAGGTTGTAGGTGGGGCAGATGTGGAGGGAATTTGTACACATCCAGGTTGCTGTCTCCTGAGCATTCATGTGAAGGTATCCAGCAGGGAGTTGGATACATGTACGTGTGCTTTGGGAGAGAGGTCTGGGCTGGGCTGGACATTTGGGAGTTACTATATAGATGCTGTTTACAGACAAGGGGCAGGTGAAACCTCGAGGGAGCAAGTAGGGACAAAGAGGGAAGAGGCCAGGGACTCCAAGACAGACAGAGTGTCAGGAGCAGCGGGACACCCGGCACGGAAGAGGCGGGACCAATGGGAGAGCGAAAACAAGAGAGGGAAGCCAAGTGAAGACCGTGAATGGCGGTGATGGGGCCCTGAGGTCAAGCAAGCTGAAGGCTGAGAGCTGGCCATTGATTTAGCAACATGGAGGTCAGAGGTCATTAGTGACAGTTAAGGAAAAAGATGGTCCTTGTCTTCCCTCTGGGGCTTCCCTGGTGACTCAGTTGGTTAAGAATCTGCCTGCAATGCTGGAGACGTGGGTTCAATTCCTGGGTCAGGAAGATCGCTTGGAGAAGGAAATGGCAACCTGCTCCAGTATTCTTGCCTGGAAAATTCCATGGCCAGGGGAGCCTGGTGGGCTATGGTCCATGGGATTGCAAAGAGTTGGACACGAAGAACCCACCACCCCTCCCATATGGTGGTGCTCCCTCTCCTCCCCAGGACGCTAGATGGGTCCATACACCTGCCTTCCCAAGCAGCACTGAGTACCCTAAACTCCCCAGCAGGGAGAGCGTTCCACTAGGACAAGTCACCAAGTCACTCCCTGCAGGGGGAAGGGGGGGAGTGGGGGAACGGGAGGGGGAACAAAGTGCTCCGAGTGGCAGCTGCCCTGCACACCTGAACAGGTGGCTTCTGGACATGGCATGTCTCAGTCGAAGGAGAATGTTTGCATGGATGGAATTTCACCTGGGAGAACTCGACTGTAGTCCCGGAAGCAGCACAGGCTGGACCGGATGTGACGGGAGCTGATGGGAGAAGGGCCCAGCTCTTCCAGTCACCAGCCCTGTTGCTCTGCACTCTCACCTCACCTTTCTGGGCCTGGGCTGCTTCCTCTGTGAAATGAGGGGTTTGGACTGACAGATTCTCCTGAGTCCTGAAGTGCAGCCAGCCATGTGAGTTCCTCATGGAGTTCTGATAGATTTCATTTTATCATAAGAAGTTGTTTAAAATTCAAGCAAAAAAAAAAAAAGGAAAAGTAGATCTTATCTCCGTAGTCTTATTAGACTGGTTGAAATCTCTGTGTTTGGAGGGAGGAAGAAGAGAGCAGCTGCTGACCCCTGTTCATCCACCCGCAGAGTCTCCATCTCAGGTCTTGTTGCCTGTTCAGTTAGACACGGGCAGTAGATAAAAAGATTTAAGAAGACTGCATGGGAGAAGACTGTAAGTTGAGAACATTCTACTCATTATTTTTTTTTCCCCAGGACTTGGGGAAAAGATCAACCATCAGGAATTACAGTTCTGGAGCAATTCTGGCCACAGTAAGCTAGTTTTCTAGGCTAGAATCACTGGTTTATTGTTCAGTCACTAAGTTGTGTCCAGCTCTGTGACTCCATGGACTGTGTGTAGCCTGCCAGGCTCCTCTGTCCATGGAATTTTCCAAGCAAGATTCCTGGAGAGGGTAGCCATTTCCTTCTTCAGGGGCTCTTTCCAGCCCAGGGATCGAACCCATGTCTTATGCCTTGGCAGGCAGCTTCTTTACCAGAGTCATCTGGGAAGACCAGAATCACTGCTAGACAATCACTAAAGCTCCCTCCAACTTTAAGTGTTTGAGATTATGCAAAGGGACCCCTTCTCCCCTTCAGCGGAGGGCCGTGGGGGCAGGCGGCCAGAGACAAAGCCGCCTGCAATACTGCAGTCTGGGCTCCTGAGGCCAGGCTGTGTCCCCAGAAACTGATTGTCTTTATATTATTTTAGTTAATGAATTAAATAAGGTTCCAGGACTGAAGACAAATGGGACCTCCTGTTATGTTAAAGTGAGGAAGCCAGAGAAGAGCATAGAAAGACCATTTAGACTTTCAACACCAGAATCAAAATATGTGTAGAGACACAAACACGATATGTGTATGTATCCCTTAGAAAGTAAAGCAGAGAAAGAAGAATCAATTATTTTTGCTCTCCCTGCAACCCCTTCCTCCTCTTCAGCTTCCCTGCTGAGGTATGTGTGTTATTCTCTGATTGGCCTGTAGATGGCAGCCTAGGAAAGCAAAGATAAAATGATCGGCTTTAGTAAGTTGCTGCTGCTGCTGTTGATGCTGCTGCTGCTGCTGCTGCTAAGTCGCTTCAGTCGTGTCCGACTCTGTGTGACCCCATAAACGGCAGCCCACCAGGCTCCCCCGTCCCTGGGATTCTCCAGGCAAGAACACTGGAGTGGGTTGCCATTTCCTTCTCCAATGCATGATTAGTAAGTTGAGACCATTAGAAACTCAAAAGGACCAGATTCAAGATTTCAAAGCAAACATCACTTTTTAACTCATTATTGACAGAGGGGTTTTTGCAGAAAATAAGACCTGTGGCAGGCGGTTTTTATTTTGGCTGGCCAAAAATTAGTCATTTCACTAACATTTGCAGGTTATTATATTAAACAGTTACTGCCACATCTGTAAAGTCGTCTCCATCACTAGAGACGAAATGAGATGAGATGAAACTCATTTGTTTCATTTTCACTCTCCCTATCAGAATCAGTCACTAAGGTTTTTGTCTTTTTGTTGGTCTAATATTCACATTGTCTGAATCAGAACTATATTCTGAAGAGCTATCATTTTTTGAGACACTAGTATATAGGTCACTCAGACAATTAGAGAAAGTATCTGCTTAAAATTCACCAAAAAATTCTTCTTCACTCAAAATTTTGTGATGTATCATTTTTGAAACTTTTATGGCAATAAGCGTGTGTTTATAATATACATAAGGTTGGAACAAAAACCCAACAGAGCAAAATGTGAATGGTAGTGACAATCATTAAGTTATATAAGGAACCTTAGATCAATTTTAATCTCTAACATCTTCAGACAGTGATGTTAACTGTATCACTCTCTAAAAATGTATCGATACATCTCTAGTCAATAATGTGTTAAAATAGAGCATCATAAGAGCATACAGGTAAAATGTGAAGAAAAAAACTAAGAAGAAATTCTTGCGTATAATATATAACCAACCACTTAACAAAAATCCCATTCAAATTCTACCTAGAATTCTGAAACCACACCAGATCTACAGCTTACCTGGGATACATTTTTGCTAGTTCACAGTCACAGCACCAATATGGATGCCTCATTTTAAGCAATACATGCCAATGCAATAGGTGATTTCTTAAGTCTCTTAAGTTCTAAAATTCCCTGAATATATATACTCCAGAAAAGCGGGGCAAATTCAGTTTTGTAACCTGAATGATATTTGCTGATAGATTTCAATGCAGTGTTCATTTTGACTGTTCTGTACTTGCCTAGCAGCTCCTAACTCTTTGGACCTACTATTTGTAAGTCAGTGATACTTCCTGGAGCCACACACTTGTGGGAGAGCCTTGCGTGGGTGTCTCCTCCCCTGGGCTCGCTGCTCCGGGCACTGTCACTGCCGTAAGGGTCTGGGGCCTGACACAGAGAAGGTGTTGGAGGTGTTGAGTGAATTGCGCTGACTGCAGCGGAGCCACCACGGGCATCACGGGTCCTTAAATGAGGCCACATCTCTGCTGCGATGGGTGTGGATTGCTGGACCCCAAGGGTTTCTGCACCAGTGCAGGCCTGTAGTGTAGTAGCTTAGGCTGGGACCACCTGGGTCCACTTCCCCAGAGAGACCTGAGTGCTGAACAAGGCACTGAGGCCAGAAGCCTCTTGGAACCAGTATCCCAAAGGAAGAAGCAGTCCTCACATCCAAGGTCAGCCACACCTGAGGCCAGCCAGCTCCTCAGCCACAGTGATGGAACCTGGTAGAACCAGGGCCAAGGATACAAAGGACAAACTTCCGGTTTCAGGGATGAATGTTCTCCTGATGGTTTGCCCACTTAAAACCTTACTAAGTGAAGAGGAACTAAAAAGCCTCTTGATGAAAGTGAAAGAGGAGAGTGAAAAAGTTGGCTTAAAGCTCAACACTCAGAAAACAAAGATCATGGCATCTGGTCCCATCACTTCATGGGAAATAGATGGGGAAACAGTGGAAACAGTGTCAGACTTTATTTTGGGGGGGCTCCAAAATGACTGCAGATGGTGATTGCAGCCATGAAATTAAAAGATGCTTACTCCTTGGAAGAAAAGTTATGACCAACCTAGATAGCACATTCAAAAGCAGAGACATTACTTTGCCTACAAAGGTCCATCTAGTCAAGGCTATGGTTTTTCCAGTAGTCATGTATGGATATGAGAGTTGGACTGTGAAGAAAGCTGAGCACTGAAGAATTGATGCTTTTGAACTGTGGTGTTGGAGAAGACTCTTGAGAGTCCCTTGGACTACAAGGAGATCCAACCAGTCCATTCTAAAGGAGATCAGCCCTGGGTGTTCTTTGGAAGGAATGATGCTAAAGCTGAAACTCCAGTACTTTGGCCACCTCATGAGACGAGTTGACTCATTGGAAAAGACTCTGATACTAGGAGGGACTGGGGGCAGGAGGAAAAGGGGACGACAGAGGATGAGATGGCTGGATGGCATCACCAACTCGATGGACGTGGGTTTGGGTGAACTCCAGGAGATGGTGATGGACAGGGAGGCCTGGCGTGCTGCAATTCATGGGGTCGCAAAGAGTCGGACACGACTGAGTGACTGAACTAAACTGAATATGCAATTCAGAGAAAAAAAGTGTACTTGACGATCCAAAGTGTTCACTGTTGAAATTTCTTTTTTAAAAAATGAAGGAGCTTTCATAACAGAAGAATTCATAGAGTTGGGGTGAATCCCAAGAACTCACCTGGTTAATTCCATATCTCCAGGCAGAGCAACTCCTAAGCCACGCCCAAAACTGTAAAGGAACAAACCAAATACCCTTTTCTTTTCATTGAGCTTCCAGAGGAGATCTGACCAGATAGGTCTTCTGCCTCTTTGTCTTCACTGTTTGCACCTTTTTGTTCCTGTTCAGCTGTGAATTGAAACAGACTTAACTCACATTCAGGCTCCTCTCCTCTCTGGCTGTGTGAATTTAAGCAAGTTACCTGCCCTCTCTGAACCTTGCTTTCTCCATTTGTAAAACCACTGTTAGAATACACCCCAATTAAAGGTGTTTCAAGGCTTGAATAAAGAAAAATTAATGAATATAACAAAAAAGAAACAGACTTAAAAATACAGAGAACAAAGTAGAGATTATAATCGGAAAGAGGGGAAGCAGGAGGGGCACAATAGGGGAAGGATTACGAAGGACCAACCACTAAAGTTTAAAACAGATAAGTTACGAGGCTCTATTGTACAGCATAGGGAATATAGTCAATATTTTTTAATAAATGTAAAAGGAATTTCTCTGGTGACTCAGTGGTAAAGAACCTGCCTGCAAATGCAGGAGATGCAGATTCAATCCTTGGGTCGGGAAAAACCCCTGAAGAAAGAAATGGCAATCCACTCCAGTATTCTTGCCTGGAAAATTCCATGGACAGAGGAGCCTGGCGGGCTATAGTCCATGGGGTCATAAAAGAGACATAACTTAGCAACTAAACAACAACAATAATAAAAAGAGTATAACCTTTAAATTTTGTGAATTGTTATAGTGTACACCTGTAACTTACATAATATTATTCATCAAATTTATCTCTATTGAAAGATGTATGTAAACCACTACACCTATAGCTTGGTTCCTGGAGCTGATCAACAAAATATGGCCCCTCTCTCCCCTCCTCCCTGTGGTGGGATGGTGGGGTTGTCATAACAACAGGGGAAGCAGTAATGAAAGATGATGGTCTTGGGTACCAGACACTGTTTTGCTCCCTTCAGCCCCTTGACATGAAAATCACCCCATCACCCTGTATGGTTGTCAAATAACTAAACATTCATGAAGCTGACAAACCCAGCATTGTCCAGCCGGGAACGTAATTCCATTTCACACACAAATGCCAGCATTTTCCACATGGTTACAAATACACTGGATGTTCTAGTACATTTTGTTGCTAATCAAAGGAAGAAGGAAGATAGTTTTCTGTGTTATTTGTTACTTTGCTAAGAGTTGTTGACAATTTTGTAAAATCTCATACATCACGTTGAGTCTACACTACAGTCAATGAGTCACCCACACTACGTACCTCTGTCCATCCACACTGGAGCAGGTGAATTCCTGGTGGCTTTGAGCAGAGGGGCATTGGAATCACCCATCCATGGTATCATCAATCACGTAGATGTAAAAATGAGCTTCAATTGAAGGAGGTTCTATTAACCATTCATTTTGAGATAGACAGAGTTTTTAACAAATGCCCTATCATCAAACAGGGGCTCTGGGTCTGATTAGCTCCTGTCACAACTGGTATTCCCAGCCCTCTGCCCTCAGGGGTCTCCTGGGCTGTGCCCTCTGCCACATGTACTCCCAGAAGCAGACCTTCTCTGCAAGGGTCCCACAGGCTGCAGGGACCCCTCTCAAGGCACCCTTGGCATCAGGCCTGGTTCTCAGCAACAACCAGTTTTTCCTATTTTTTTAATTGAAGCCTAGTTGATTTATAATATTACATAGTTTCAAGTATACAACATAGTGATTTGATATTTTTATAGATTATATACCTCAAATAAAGTTATACAATATTGGCTAGATTCCCTGTGCTGTACATTACATGTTTGTTACTTATTTATTTTATACCTAGTAGTTTGTAGGAGGGCATGACAACCCACTCCAGTATTCTTGCCTGGAGAATTCCCATAGACAGAGGAGCCTGTGGGCTACAGTTCATGGGGGGGTCACAAAGAGTCGGACACGAATGAGTGACTAAGCGAAGCACAGCACAGCAGCTTGTACCTCTAAATCCCCCTCCCTGATCAGCCCCTTTCCCTGCCTCCCCTGGGAAAACCACTAGTTTGTTCTCTGCATCTGTAAGTCTGTTTCTATTCGGTGGAATCTAAAACAAAACCAAGGAGTGAAAATAACAAAGCAGCAGCCAGCTTTGAGTGCGGTCCCCAGGGGAATCCCCTAGCACTCCCCACGAACCTGAACTTACCTTCCCTCCAGCTCAGGCCCCAGGGAACCACCTGCTCCCTCCCCAGCTGAGAAAGACCCCTGGGGCAGCCAGGGCAGATGTTTCCCCCTCCACCCCCTACCCAGAGCTCCAAGACCGGGCTCCCCGGGCTCCGTGCCCCACCTGTATCACTGCTCCAGGATGTCTGCTTTTCGTAACTCCCTAGACCATCCTTCTACCTTCTAGATCCATCTCTGGCTTTCATGACCCCTGGAATCTAGATAAGAGTCCTTGCTGCCATCACAGCCAGGAAGGCAGAGGCACACTGGAATTCACTAGAATTTCAAAAACTAACAAGAGCACCCAGGTCCACCCAGAAGTTTCCATTTCTGACAACCAGGTACAGAAATCCAGTAGAAGTTTTGAATCTTTCCACCGGGCTTCAGAAAGTTCACCAGCGCTAAGAGCAGAGAGAGAATACAGGATAAATGAAAGAATTCTTGTTCTGTATTGTGTTCACAAAGACCCATTCAGGCGAGCAGGAATCCATGCTACAAGGTCATGAAGGAGCCCCGGCTGGCAGACAGGGAAACTGAAAGAAAGACAAGCTGAAGTTTTGTGGAAAGTCCACTGGACATAACAGACCAAGTGGATGTGGGGTGGAGTGTCACCTGCCGGACCCTGTTCCTGTTTCTCTTGGGTAGTGATGGGAAACCACAGGCTCACGGAACTGGGCCATGCGTGCTGCAGAGGGGGCAGCATCCTGTGAGGCTGGCAGGTGCAAGCAGATGGCATAGCACGGGGAGGCAGGCCCTGGTGGGGAGAGTGAGACAAACATGGCTTTAGCAGGAAAGATGGAATCTCCACAACCTAAAAATGACGAAGTTGTTTTTGCAAAGCAGGTGTACTTGATGAGTTGGGGGGACTTGTATAAATTATACTTGGGTTGGGTAAACCAATTGTTAAAAGAGATCTCAGTCTAGACAAATGAGAAGAAGATTCCAAAAGTTAATCCCTCACCAAGCTTCCTTAGGGCCAGATCGCCTGGTGAGGATGTCCATCGTCTGGCCCCAAAGGCATGATTTGTCCTAAGGCTCTGGAAGAAAGGCTTCCCTGGTGGCTCAAACAGTAAAGAATCTGCCTGCAATGTGGGAGATCTAGGTTTGATCCATGGGTTGGGAAGATCCCCTGGAGAAGGGCATGGCAACTCAATCTAGTATTCTCGCTGGAGAATTCCATGGACAGAGGAGCCTGGTGGGCTACAGTCCATGGGGTGGCAAAGAGTCAGACACGACTGAGAAACTTTTATCTGGAAGAAGAGAGAGGTGGTTTGATTTTACAGACATCTTCCCCACTGTACATGGGTGAGGCCCAGGGAGGAGTTCCTGCCTCAATGGCCTCCACCACTGGCCTCCAGAAACATGACTGTGTTGTGGGTGAGATGTGCAGTCTACCTTGGGCTGTTATAACAAAAGAACGGCAAACTGGAGACGTAAACAAGCATATGTTTCTCACGGTCCTCAGGGTTGGGAAGTCTGAGGTCAATGCATCAGCAGATTGGGGGTCTAGCAAGGACCAGCTTCCTGGTTCCTAGATGGCATCTCCTGCTGTGTCTTCAAGTGGTGGCAGGGGCAGGGAGCTCTCTGGGGTCTATTCTCTAAGAGCACTAATCCTATCCCCACATGCTTTTATGAACAGGATTGTGGTTTTAAAGGAATCTATTTTAAGAAAACAAAGTGCCCAGCACCTTGAACAGACTCCACACAACATAGAATGATAATTCATTTCCCCTCCATTCTTCCTTTGCTCTTGGTGCTGGTGACCCTTCTGAAGCCAGGTGGAAAGATTCAAAGGTTCTGCTGGGTTTCTTCACCTGGTTGTCAGAACAGACTCACTCTCCTGCCACTCCCAAAGCTCCAGATCAGTAGTTTGGCTGTTGGAGCAGTGTTCCTCAAACTGTAAGTCACCCAGGAACCTCCAGGATCACGTTCAAACAAGGATTCTGATTCAGCAAGTCTGGGGCAGAGCCCAAGAGCCTGCATTTCTACCAAGCTTCCGGATGGTGCCAGGGTTGCTGGTCTGTGCTCCACACTCAGAGAAACAAGAAGTCCAGCGGTCCGCCCACAGTTGATGTGATCTCGGGTCTAGCTCAATGGCTGTCGTTTTCACATCAGATCTCAGTACTGGTTCCCCCCTCCCTCCTTTTTTAAATATATAATTTAATTCATTTATTTTTAATTGAAGGATAATTGTCCTACAATACTGTGTTGGTTTCTGCCAAGCATCAGCATGAATCAACCATAGGTATACATGTGTCCCCTCCCTCTTGAACCTCTCTCCCACCTCCCTCCCCACCCCACCCCTCTAGATTGTTACAGAGCCCAGGTTTGAGTTCCCTGAGTCACACAGCAAATTCCCACTGGCTCTCTATTTTACATATGGTCATGAATGTTTCCATGTTACTCTCTCCACACATCCCGCCCGCTCCTCCCCCCCACCTACCCCTGCCATGTTCCACATGTCTGGTCTCTATGTCTGTGTCTCCATGGCTGCCCTTGCAGCCAAGTTCGTCAGTACCATCTTTTTAGATTCCATATACATGTGTTATTATACTATATTTGCTTCCCCGCTTTGAGGGCTCCCCACAAACACAGTCAAATGAACCAGTGTCCTATCCAGTAGGTCAACATCTCCAGACCTAAATATGACTTTGCCCAAACTCCCAAGAAAAGACTAGGTCCAGACTCAGTGGAATAGAATCACTTTGCTCCCTAAGATACCCTACAGATGAAATAATGAGGCGACCCATGGGGAAAACACAGGATCACAGAGACTTAATGCTCCCGTAGTTTTTCCTAGATCCTTTCTCTGGCATCTGAGACTCACATCCTCAGAGGAGACAAGACCGCCTACTTCCAACCCACAGTTGCCAGGATTTAGAAATCCTTAAGGAGCTTGAGATGGTTGGATGGCATCACCAATTCAATGAGTCTGAGCAAACTCCAGGAGACAGTGGAGGACAGGGAAGCCTGGTGTGCTGCAGTCCATGTTGCAAAGAATTGGACACAACTGAGTGACACAACAACAGGAACTTGAAATTAAGGGTTGTTGTTTTTTCTCCTTTTGGATTTTTGAAAGTTAAAACAATTCTAAGCTCACAACCAGACAAAATGGATCTTCATATCAAAACAAGAAGGGCAGACTTCTTGTGCCAGAAAATAAGGACAACTCAAGAGAACAGCAGGGATATGTCGAAAGGATATACACACTAGCTTGGGATTCCCTGTAAGAGCCCTGTTTCCTTGTTTCTGTAGTTGGTGCTCTGACATCTGTGGCCTTGCTGACTCCGAGGGACTGCCCCTCTCAGGGTTAGCTAATTCCTAGAGATAGTCAATAACTCCTCCAGAGCCTGTTTTTCACATGCAAATCAACCATTCTGAGCCCTTACCCCAACCACATCCTCTATTGGGCTCTCAGAGTCAGGGTCCCTATTTTCCTGCCTGAATCACCCCGAGGCCAGGCTCTCGACAAGGAGGGGCAGTTCCTGGGGCTCAGAGCCTGCTGAAAGGGTGAAACCAGCCCATCCTGACCCTATGCACCGCACCTCACCCATTCCCTCCTGTGGAAATGATAATAAAGGCTCCCACACTCTCCCCCCACTTCCTCTGTCTCCTGACTGGCCTTGTACGGTGCTTCCCCACATGGGCTCATGAGCATCCTCCCATGTCTAGGGATCCATGAGGAGGACACAGGCCTCCTTTCATGATGGTCATTTTCATATCTGAACATCCCACCATACCTGATTAAAACAATCCTGGCTACCCTTAACCCCCTGCCTCTGGTCAAACTGGGGACAACTGACCATCAAAGTAATGATAATAATAGATTATGCCCCATTGCACTGAATGAGAATCCATGAGTTCATAAACAAAATAGGGCTTGCCAAGTAGCACTCCTGGTAAAGAATCCACCTAACAATGCAGGAGACGCCAGAGACGTGGGTTCCATCTCTGGGTTGGGAAGATCCCCTAGAGTAGGAAATGGCAACCCACTCCAGTATTCTTGCCTGGGAAGTTCCAAGGACAGAAGAGCCTGACAGGCAGAGGAGCCTGGCAGGCTGCAGTCCATGGGGCCGCAAAGAGTTAGACACAACTGAGCACACACACACGATTAAAAATAATAATAATAATAAATGTGGAAAGAGAAGGCACTTTCTTACAAGGGATGTAGAAAGAACAAGGCAATCAGAATCCATTAAAACAAACGGTTAAGGCCTGATAGGAACAGGATGCTTATGTGGTCTCAAAGTGTCTCCCCACAAATTACTTTTTAATCAGAAAGGAGAAATTTGAAACTTTATGAAAGAGAAGCCTGGTAGACACCACGTTAACGGAAGAGGAAGTTCGTTCAGCATGCTGGAGAGGGATAAAACAAGCAAGGGGCCACATGAAGCTTGGAAAAACCTCTAAGAAGGTTTGTGTCAGTGAAGACTTTTAACTGAATCTTGGAAAATATCAGAAAATCAAATTAAACTCAGGATCTTTGTTGCTGGCATTTCAGCTGATTGAATCTCTCTCAACTCAAACAAGCTGAAAGTGGGTGGTGCAATCGCTACTTGGTATTTGGGTAATTCTGTTATTTCCAAAGTTCTTTTCTAAATAGTATCTCACTTAGAGCTGTTTTTCACAGCAGTTCTGTCATGCAAGGTATTGTGACCTCCTATTTCACATACAAGCAAACTACACCCAGAGGCTCATGATGTGTCCAAGGTCGCCCAGCAGAGTCAGGACCTGACCCTAAGTTCCTGCCGACACTGCCCCAGGGTCCCCACCCCCCACAACGTCACTGTCATCTGAATTCACGAGCACTATCTGTGTCCTTTGAAAAAATGCCAGGCTACCCCACATTACAAAGGAAAATGCTCTTGAGGGGGTAAGAAATAAACACTTTCACACTTGCTGGAAGACACCTCCACCACCATTGCTTTTTCTCTGGAGATCACAGTGACTTATAATATTAAATCTTTCGGAGCTCTATTTTTAGAAACATTACTAAATTTCAGCGCTAGTTTCACTAACTTTTCTGCATGGTCTTATCATATCCACATGTTACATGAAAAGCAGGAGGTTTTGGAGCCTACTAGAAAGCTGTTATTTCCACGTCTGTGAGGAAGCTGGCACAAGTAAAGGAAGGGTTTGAAAGTAGAATTATACCAAACAGGTGCAGGACTTGTGAACAGAGAGGCCAGCTCGTATAGCCAGAGTGGAGCACAGGCAGACCTGGCCAGTGTCCCTGAGAGTTAATTGGACAATCAAATTATTTCGTCTGCTGGTCTGAAGCTGTTTGCTTGGTGGTTAAACATTTCATTGCAGTGCTGTGATGTCTCATCGCTGGTTTTGAGGGGGAGCAAATGACCTGCCATGTTAGTATCTTTATAAAACTATTGCTATTATCTCTGCAAAGCACTGTCTTTCAGTTCTTCAGATACGTCATGATGCTTTGTGCATGGACGCTGACCACGCAAACCTGCCTTCAACACTTGGTTCAGTACTTATTACTGGAGAGAGCTCAAATGGTTATTTACTCTCTCAAAGAGTTAACTCATCTATGAAACGGGAATATTAACATTACCTACTTCACAGGGTTGTGAGGACTAAAGGAGATGTTAGGAGCATAACACAGTTCCCTGTACATAGCGAGCAAGGGATAAGCACCATCCATGTTGATGATTTTCATGACAGTCATTTGCTTTGTTCAACGCAGAGGATGATACCAATTTACCATCAATGGGGCAGGTGCTCCAAGATGTGTTTCTAGCTTTGATGGGAGTGATGGTGATTCCCAAAGACTTATACCCACCTTTCTCACCAAGTCAGTAGCCTTGTGCATGTCTACAAGAGAATTAATGGCAACTGTTAAAGGAAGTCAAAGTGACCCAGCACAAAACAGGACACCAACATGCCAAATGACCATCTGTTCCTTCAAACTTATTCATATTTTGGTGACGTCACAAAACAACTGTACTGTGGTAGACTGGATAAGCTGTCATGAGATGCTAGATGAGCTGTAGGTAATAAGTACATGTATGCATCAGCTTCAGGCTTTAACACTCCACTGAAGGCAATTTGGCAATAAAAATATTGAACTATACAAAATATTATTCCCTTTAACCCTTTAGTCTAGCGAAATAATTTCAAAGAAAATAGTTGAATGTGCAAAATTATTTCCAGCAGGAGTGTTTATAAACACGAGGACCTTATAAACAGCATATAAATCTAACCAGTTGAGAAGATTAAGGAAATTATAGGGTATTACTTGATGAAATTGTGTGCAACCATTAAAATGATAAATGTGAAGACTGCATATGGAGTGGTCAGGATACAAGACCAGTATACAAAAATCAAGTGTATTTCTATACATTTGCAATGAACAGTATAAAAATGAAATCTTAAAAATGGCTCCACCAGAGACAAGAAAAGGGTATCCCCCCATCACTCCTTTTCAACATCATACTAGAATTCTGGCCAGTGCAATAAGACAAGAAAGAGAAACAAAAGGTGTACGGACTGGACAGGAAAGGAAAACAACAGTCTTTGTAGATGACAGGATTGTCGATAGATTCCAAAGAGTCAACAACAACAACAAATTCCTGAGACTAACAAATAGTTACAGCAAAGCCAAGAGGTGAAAGATTGATATATAAAAGTCAGTTTCTACGTACCAGTAATGAACAAATCAAATTTGAATTGTAAAACACAATACCATTTATATTAGCATCTAAAAATGAAATATTTAGGTATAAATATAGCAATACATACAAAATCTATTTAAAAAAACTACAAAACTCTGATTAAACAGGCCAAAGAATAACTAAATAACTGGAGAAATATTCCATGTTCATGAACGAAAAGACTCAATGCTGTCAAGATGTCTATTCTTCCCAACTTGGCCTAAAGATTGAATGCAATCCCAATAAAAATCTCAGAGAGTTATCTTATGGATATTGACAACTTGATTCTAAACTTTGTATGGAGAAGCAAAGGATTCAAACAAAGTTGAAGGATGGTAGCTACTTGAATTCAAGACATAGTATAAAGCTACAGTAATCAAGGCAGAATAGTTTGGTGAAAGAACAGACAAACAGATCAGTAGGACAGAACTGAGAGCCCAGAAGTAGACCCACATTCATGTATTGAGCAGTACAATCAGACAAACATAACCTTTTCAACAAGTGTTGCTAGAAAAATTGGACATTCAAGTGCAAAAATGTGAATCTAGATCTCTGTCACACCCTCACACTCTGCACAAAAATTAATTCAAATGGACCATACACCTCTGTTTGTTTTTTACTGAAGTACAGTTGATTTACAACTTTGTGTTAATTTCTATTGTATAGCAAAGTGACTCAATTATACATAAATATACATTCATTTTCATATTATTCTCTAGTATGGTTAATCATGTGGTATTGAATATAATTCCCTATGCTCTACAGCAGAAACTTGTTGCTTATCCATTCTACATATAATAATTTGCATCTGTTACCCCCAAAGTTCCAATCCATCACCCCTCTCCCCCTTGGCAACCATAAGTCTGTTTTCTATGCACAAATCTATACTTAAAATGCAAAATTATAAAAGTAGGAGAAACTCTAAATAACTGGATAAGCTGATGATTTTTTAGATATAACACCAAAAACCCAATCCATGAAATAAATAATTGGTTAGCAGGACCTTGTTAAAATTAAAAACTGCTCTGAGAAAAACACTGTCAAAAGAAAAAGAAGACTATCTATAGACTGGGATAATGTATTTGTAAAAGACATCGCTGATAAATGACTATTATCCAAACTATATACAGAATTCTTAAAAGTCGACAATTCAATAACTCAACTTTAAAAAGGATAAAAGACTTGAACATATAGCTTACCAAAGACAGATAAATAGCAAATAAATATATGAAAAATTGTTCAACACCCTATGTCATCAGGGAATTGTAAATTTTAAAAATAGTGAAATACCACTACACACCCATTAGAATGGCCAAAATTCAAAACGCTGACATGCTGGTGAGAATGCAGAGCAACAGGAGCTATCACTCATTGCTGGTGAAAATGCAAAATAGTATAGGCACTTCAGAAGTCAGTTGGCAGTTTCTTACAAAGCTTAACATACTCTTACAGTACAATCCAGCAATCAAACTCCTTGGTATTTACCCAGAGGGGCTGAACTTTTATGTCCACACAAAAACCTGAACATGAATGTTTATACTACTTTTATTCATAATTTTCAAAACTTGAAAGAAATCAAGATGCCCTCTAGTAGGGGAATGGAGAGATAAACTACATCCAAACAACAGAACATTTACTGTAGTTTTAGTTATTAAAGACTCTTTCCAGACAGTCAAGGGGTGGAAGAAGAAGGGATAATATTTTGCTATTTCCATTTTATTCTCCCAATACAACTGGAATAAGAAGGGAGGACTTCCCTGGCGGTCCGGTGGTTAAGACTCTGCCTGCCCATGCAGGGGACACAGGTTCGAGTCCTCTCCCTGGAAGATTTCACATGCTGCCGGGCAACTAGTCTCATACGCCACGACTACTGAAGCTCACATGCCCTAGAGCCCGTGCTCCAAAGCAAGAGAGAGACCGCCGCACAGAGGAGCCCAGCACAGCAGCTAGAGAGGAGCCCCACGTGCCACAACTAGAGAGAAGCCCGTGTGGCAACAAAGACCCAGCACAGCCGAAAATAAAGAAAGAAAGAAAGAATTTGTGTTTAAATGGGAGGAACTGGGGAGGGGGGAAGAGGCCACTGCTGCCGCATGTCCTGATTTACTTCTTGGTTCTCATAACCCACAGTAAACATCCATTTGCCAGACCTTGACCCTTTTTTTCCCCTTTATTCTTTCTTCCTTTCGGGCCTTCCTGCTTGTTTTCCCTCAATAAGCAATTATTGAGCCCCTGCCACTAGTCACTTTTTCTGCAAAATGGAATTTGACATTCCTAGATCCACACCATCCACATTCAACCCCAGCCCCACACTCCAAATACACAAGATCACAAAATGATCACACTTCTGGGCTTCTAGTTTTGCCTGTGTCTTAGCTTGGAATATACTTCTTTCTCACTCTCAGTCTACCAAAGTCCTGCTCATCTTTCAAGGGATGGTGTAAAAGCCACCTCTTCCAGGAAGTCTTCTCTGATTTCCCTGACCAAAATTATTTCTTCCAGCTTCTACATTCCTGTGCAACATTGCTGGTATCAACTTTATTTTTAATCAATATTTGTTAATAAAAATTTATTAACTCCATATATATAACTGCAGATTTACATAAATATCATCATCAAAACATCAGCAAAAACATCATCTATCTATTACTGATAGACTTCTTTGGAAGTTGATTGATTCACAAAACACACATACACTTTAGCCTTGGAATCCTTAAGTACTTTCTTTTAGATCCTAATTTTTCTGTTTTTAATTTTATCACTGTATTCATACCAAAGTTTTTAATGACATAACAATGACATAATTGTTTAATGACATAATAATGACATGTCAATGAGGAACTAGTTTTTCTTATAACAATCAGTTGTAACAGATCCGAGTTTATTCTTTCACCTGAAGTGAAGTGTTTGTATGACTCAGAATATGTATAGTCTATCTTGGTGAACTAGCTTCCCTCATTGCTCAGTTGGTAAGGAATCGACCTGTAATGCAGGAGACTCTGCTTTATACTGAAAATACAGAATAAATGCTCAATTTTTACCTTGTTATTTACAGTGAAATAAAAATGAGTTGGTCCTGTAGTATCTTTGAGAGATGACTTTCAATTCCTTGGTCTGGAAGATCCCCTAGAGAAGGGATAGGCTACCCACTCCAGTATTCTTGGGCTTCCCATGTGGCTCAGCTGGTAAAGAATCTGCCTGCAATGTGGGAGACCTGGGTTTGATCCCTGGGTTGGGAAGATTCCCTATCTACTCCAGTATTCTGGCCTGAAGAATTCCATGGACTGTCCATGGGGTCGCAAAGAGTCAGACATGACTGCATGGAAAAAAAAGAAAAAATCTTGGTGAATATTTTATGAACACTTTCAGTTTATTTTTTATCATATAAAAAAATTCTGTTTTTTTATATGATAAATCATATAAAAATCATATTCTGTTTGTATCATAATTTATTGTACAAATATCTTTGACTCTCACTAGGGATTAGGTTCCTTGGAAGCAATGACCTTTTTTGATTCATATTTTATTTCCCTGAACTGAATTTAGTGCCAGACACACAGGAGGTGCCCAAGAAATGTTTATTAAATAGTCTTGCTCTTTAATCTATAATACTTCTTGCATGATTATTAAACATGCCTGAGTCTGAGTTGGTGATGGGGAGGCCTGGCATGCTGCGATTCATGGGGTCGCAAAGAGTCGGACACGACTGAGTGACTGAACTGAACTGAACTGAGCATCAGAATATTTACTCATGTTGAAACCTACATGAACTGTGCTCTTATTTTTTCTGCTTTTTAGTTTTTAACAAAGAACATTTTCCCAAAAGAAAATTTCTATTTTCCCCCAAATTGTCTGGCACATAAGAAATAGTTGTTCAATTTAGCTCAGTTAACAACTGGCATAGGAGTGTGGGGGAGGGGAGATATTTAAACAATCACAACGAAGGAAAAATCCCAAGATAAATGAAAGTGCCCCCCAAGAATTTCTTGCAGGTAATTTCAATGTATACTTGGCCAGGCCCCATGATCTATGTTTAAGTGTTATTAACGATTTGTTCTGACTTCAGCAGGATAAATAGAGAAGGGCTTTTCATCTGGTTTTATGACAGGTCTTTCAGGCCTAGATAGACAGAGAATTCTCTCTCCAGTACTCTTGCCTGGAAAATCCCATGGACGGAAGAGCCTGGAAGGCTGCAGTCCATGGGGTCTCTGAGGGTCGGACACGACTGAGTGACTTTACTTTCACTTTTCACTTTCATGCACTGGAGAGGGAAATGGCAACCCACTCCAGTGTTCTTGCCTGGAAAATCCCAGGGATGAGGGAGCCTGGTGGGCTGCCGTCTATGGCGTCGCACAGAGTCGGACACGACTGAAGCGACTTGGCAGCGGCAGCAGTGGGGGCAGTCCTGGGCCAGAGGCACCAAGCAGCTCCTGCATCCGGGAAACCTCAGCAGAGCCGGTTCCGGCCGAGTGAGCACACTGCCACCTCCTGGTAGAAACGGGGAAATGCAGATCATTCGGGCCCCGAAGGCATCACCTTGATAAGATGCTGATAGGGAGTCCGCCTGAAGGTCAGACACACCTCCAACCCACACAGGTAGCAGACAACCCGGAGCCCTGAGTACACAGCTCTGCGTGCACTCTGAGAGACTATTCTACACAGAGACACAGCAGTGGACAAAACAGACCGAAATCCCTGCTCCCGTGGAGCATAAATTCTAGTGGGGAGACAGACATGCAACAAACACAATAAATATGCAAATTATTTATACAGAAGAAAGCACTAATGCAAAACCAGGAAAGGGGGCAAGACAAGGAAGTGGGGGCTGCCATTTTACGTAGAGGGTCTGAGAAGGCCTCCTTTCTTGGGCGGAGGGAGGTAGGAGGGGGTATCATGTCAAGAGGAAGCCTGAAATGTGGGAGTCGGTCCTCCAAGGGTGTCACAGGTGTCTTGTGGAGCAGGCAGGGCTCTGTGCCCCAGAAAGCCCAGCACAAAGGGCTGTAAACAGGGGGACATGAAACCACTTTGCCTAGAAGCCACGCAGACAGATGAGAGGCCCTGTAGGCTTCTGACAAGTCAAGTGGTCCCGATGAGTTTCTAGCTTTGCTAACCTCATTTTCTTCTTCTATAAAAAGGGATCTGAGTTCATAACATCACAACGTTTCTGAGATAAGTGGGTGTGTGTTACTCAGTCGTGTCTGACTCTTTGTGACCCCCTGGACTGTAGTCCACAAAGGCCCCTCTATCCATGGGATTCTCCAGTCAAGAATACTGGGAATGGATTGCCATTTCCTTCTCCGGAGGATCTTCTCGACCAGGGATCAAACCCAGATGATATCCAGAGATACGTGGGTAATGAGATAAAAGCGCAGGGGGTGGTCTCCTTCCAGGGAAGGCACATGAAGCCCACCTTTGAGATTCAAATCTTCAGATTGACAGAGAATTGGAGACACCCATTCAAAGCCTTCCAGCTGCTCTGGCTTGCAAGCTAGTTCTGATTGATGGGTAGGGCTTGGGGTACAGCAGCTCAAATCCGGATCTCAGTTCCCTATCCTGGAATCAAGCCCAGACTGTGGCACTTAGAGTGCCAAATCCTAGCCACTAGACGATGAGGGCCTCTGGGTGTGATGTAAGTCCCTCCCTGGTCCTTGTCTTCTTTGGAGAAAAAAAATTCAACAAAGATCCCTTGGCTTAAGGGAGTGTTTGGCCTCGGGAACGGCGTCGCGATGTGGTTCGAGGTTCTCCCCGGGATCGCCGTCATGGGCGTGTGCTTGTTCATCCTGGGAATGGCCACCGCGCGCATCCACAGGTTCAGTAACGGAGGCAAGGAAAAAAGGGTTGCCCATTATTCATATCAGTGGTATTTGATGGAAAGAGATAGGCGTGTCTCTGGAGTAAACCATTACTATGTGTCAAAGGGTTTGGAGAACATTGATTAAGGACACGTTTTCCTGGTTGATGAACAACTCAGTCATGCTCTTCTATCCCTGCTAGTAGATTATGCAGCATATTGTGTAGCATGCATTGTATTTTGTAGTGTGTAATAAAAATTAAAAAATTTAAAAAAAAAAAGGTCTCTTGGCTTATTTACAAACGGAAATAGACTCACAGACTTAGAGAACAAACTTACGATTACCTGAGGGAAGGGTGGGGAAAAAGAGATAGATCAGGATTTGGGGATGGAAACGTACACGCTGCTGTATTTAAAATAAGGACTTACTGTGTAGCACCGGGAACTCTGCTCAATATTATGTAAGAACCTAAATGGAAAAATAATTTGAAAAAGAATAGATGCATGTATATGTATAACTGAATCACTTTTCTATACACCTAAAGCATGGTTAATCACCTCTACTCTAATCTAAAATAAAAAGGTTTTAAAAATTCAGCTAAAAGTCTGAGTAGTGTAACGGGTTGTTTATTAGCAGAAAGTACATGCGGATGAGTGGGCTTGGAGGGTGTCGCGCTTTTAGGATGGCTTGAATTGCCTACAGGGGCAGCTCTTTAGGTTTCCTCTGGCCAATCATCTTGCTCATTGCGAACTTCTGATCTGACTCAAAGTCCTTCCTGATGTATGTGCGCATCTTTTAGCCAGGACGGATTCCAGTGCCAGGGTCTCTAAGAGCTTGGCAAGGCATACTGTAGGTTGGCACCCCCTCCCTTTTTGACCCCCAACATCAGAAAAAAAAATTTTATTTTTAAGTAGGTTTACATTTTTCTTTAATGTTTCAAAGCATGACAAGAGTTCATGAAAAGGGAAAGTGCAAATGTTAGAGATCCCATGGACTGCAGCCCACCAGGCTCCTCTGTCTATAGAATTCTCTAGACAATAATACTGGAACGGGCAGCTGCTCCCTTCTCCAGGAGATCTTCCCAACCCAGGAATTGAAAGTCACCTATCAAAGATACTGGGCCACCAACTCATTTTTATTTTGCTGTAAATAAAAAGGTAAAAATTGAGCGTTTATTCTTCATTTCCTATATAAACTGACCCTCAGGGTAATCAAATTATTGATGAGAGTAATTTTCTGTTTTTAGAAGTATTATGTCTAATAAATGAAAAAGAAATAATAGAATATTACCATTTTACAAATCCATAATGACAGTGGCTCTAAAAATGATGACCTAGGGCTGCAAACATCACAACCAAGAGACAACCAGCCTTATGTGTCTAGAAGAACTCTACTCCTCCTATGAAGGATTCTTGCCAAAGTATCAAAATTGAATCAGATCAAACCCAATAACTACCAAGTTACAGAATAAAAATGAGACAGAAAGATGTAATAAACACCACCACAGGATGCAGTGATGAAGATCAGACCATGGGCAGTTCTGTAGAATAAATATCCAGTTCAACAACCAAAAAAATAAAATAATATTTCAGTGAGGAAGAGAGAAAAGAGGAGGGGAAAGTGATAGGAACTAGGAAATGGAGAAGGGGAACCTACAGATTAAAAAACATTTCAGAACCCCTATGGATCTTATTTAGATCATAATTCAAGCAACTTTCAATATCTTAAATCTTTGAGACAAACCAGGACTTCCTTGGTTGTGCAGTGGTAAAGAATTCTCCTGCCAAAGCAGGAGACACCAGAGACTTGTGTTTGATCCCTGGATCGGGAAGATCCCCTGGAGGAGGTAATGGCAACCCACTCCAGTATTCCTGCCTGAAAATTCTATGGACAGAGGAGCCTGACGGGTTACAGTCCATGGGGCTGCAAAGAGTCAGACACAACTGAGTACACACGCATATGAGACAAACGAGGAAATGTACATGTTCAGGATATTTGCTGACATTTGGTTATTGTGGTTAAGCTTTAAAATGTTATTATGGCATCATGGTTATATGTTAGGTCTCTGTGCTTTAGACTTACATACTGAAATATTTTCAGATGAAATGGTAGCATGAAATAAAGTTCATTTTTATGGCAAGACAAGAAAAATTTAAACATGAAAGAATTTTCTCTGCCCTTTGGCCCACTCTCTCCCCATGTTGTGCATGTTGTATCTGCATTATGCATCAGGCCAGACTCCCCCGTCAGCAGAAATACCTGTTTAACCGCAAAGAGCAACCTTCTCCCAGCACCAACAAGACAACTCCTTAAAGAAAACGTTCCTCCTCCATACTCCGGGGGCCACAATGACCCATCACTTTGTACTTACAGATCTGGACTGTGTAAACTGTCAATCATATGTCATCCAATGTGCAGCCCTCCGTCTCCAAAAACTCATACAACTGTGCTTTGACCTCTAATGGGTGGAACAGTTCTCAAAGCTTTCTGAGAGGCTCTTCCTGGGTTAGAATCCTCAATCTGGCTCAGGTAAAAATTTCCATTTCTTTCGTAGGCCAACTGATTAATTTTTTGTTGGCAAGAAGATACAGAGCTGGGCAGAGGAGGGTGGAGTGAGCTGGGAGGGGACAAGATTGGCTGTGCAGCCCTCGTGTACAGTATTAAAAGTCAGGATGGTCATTCCTTTGGAAGGAAAGTGATTGGAAGTGAGCCTAAGCATGCCTCTGGGGGGCTTGTGATATTGCATTTCTTGGTTTGTATGGTTAATAAATAGAATTTTAAATTGATGGGAATATGCAAGCTGTACAGATATGATTTACATGTTCTATACTCCCTGGTGGTGCAGTGGTAAAAAAAATCCTCCTGCCAATACAGGAGACACACGAGATGCGGATTTGATCCCTGGGTCAAGAAGATCTCCTGGAGAAGGAAATGGCAACCCACTCCAGTATTCCTGCCTGAAGAATCCCTTGGACAGAGGAGCCTGGCAGGCTACAGTCCATGGGGTCACAAAGAGTCGGACACGACTGAGCACACAAGCGCATATACACACACACATATATATATATGCTCATACAAATATATACATGTGTTTGGCTCAAGTAAAATTTCCTGTTTCTTTCCTAGATCAACTGATCAATTTTTTGTTAACAAGAGGATACAGAATCAGGGACGAGGAGAGTAGAGTGAGTGTATTATATGTATATGGTTAAGCCCTCTACAAGCGAACCAGTTCCATTCCAAGAACATGTTCATAAGTCTAATCTGTTCATAAACCCAACAAAGTTAACCTAGGTACCCAACTAACACGTTCAGCTATGCAGTACTGTTCTGTAATAGGTTTACAATACTTTTCACACAAATAATACATAAAAAACAAACAAGGAAAACATTTTTAATCTTCCAGTACAGTACCTTGAAGTACAATAGTAGAGTACAATAGCTGGCACACAGGGGCTGGCATCGAGTGAACAGGCAAGAAGAGTTACTGACTGGAGGAGGGAGAGGAGGTGGGAGATGGTAGAGCTGAGGGGTCGTCAGCAATAGGAGATGGAAGGCAAGATGCAATTTCACTCACTCCTGACACTGATAGAACACACATTTGAACGTTTGCAACTTGAAGGTTTGTATGTAGGGGACCTAACTGTTCAGGCTGGATAATGGATACAAGGGAGTTTATTACACAATTACCTCTATATTCGTTCATGTTTTAGATTTTCTATTATGAGCTAAAATTTTAATAGTCAAGAATCTGAAAATGAGGTTTGACTCAAACTTTACCTGGGAAAACTAAACTAACAAAGGAGAAAACAATTTATTTGACACTTAACGAAAGCAAAAGAGCTAGTCGCTCAGTCATGTCCAACTCTGCAGCTCCCATGGACTGTAGCCAGCCAGGCTCTTCTGTCTATGGAATCCTCCAGGCAAGAATACTGGAGTTGGTTGCCATTCCCTTCTCCAGGGGATCTTCCTGACCCAGGGATCAAGCCTAGATCTCCTGCTTTGCAGGTGGATTCTTTACTACCTGAGCCACCAGGGAAGCCGTACGTGATGTAGTTTAAAACTATCCACGCACCAATTTTCAGAAAAAACAGAGTTAATCCTCAGCAGATCTATGAAGTGCTTTGCTGCACTCTCGAGTTTCACAGTGAATCCATAAAAGCTAGTTGGGTGCTTTTGCCCAGTACAAGTGTTTCATCCCTTTCCCCAGGAGCCTTCCCTAATTCTTTGATAGTAAAGTCACACTCATTGAAGCAGCGTCTGAGGTCTTCTTTGTTGATTTCTATTACCAACTGCTCTAATGCAGCCAGGTCCTCACGTGTCAGTGACTTGGCAGATGTTTTGACTAGTTCTTCCAATACCACTTTCAAACTTTCATGAAATCCCAACCTCTTTTGCAAGAGTTGAAATCCACTTTGCAGTGATGTGCATTCTGTTGAAGTCACGCTCTCCGGAAGCTGAGCACATCAATCACGTAGAAAGAGAGAAAAATGGGTGGGGATCAACTCTACTTCTTCATTTTAGGTAGAAAGAAAATGCCTACTTAAGACAAAATACAAAACATAATTTGGAGTGAAAAATGGGGAGAGGTGGTTTAGCATTGATTGATTCTCTCTGGCCACTGCATTAGGGAACGGTAACACTAGTTAGCTTGGACTTCCTTCAACCACCTCTCTTGAGGCAACTGGGTGCCATCTACTCCTTCAGTCCCATTCCTGGGCATATATTCAGATAAAACTATGATTCAAAAAGATACATGCAGCCCTAAATTCATAGCAGTACTATGCACAATAACCAAGACATGGAAACAGCCTAAATATCCAACAACAGATGAATGGATAAAGAAGAGGTGATTTTATATACATATATATGTGTGTATGTGTGTGTATATATGTGTGTGTGTATACACACACACAGTAAAATACTACTCAGCCTCAAGAAAGAATGGAATAATGCCATTTGTAGCAACATGGATGGACCTAGAGATTATCATACCAAATGAAGTAAGCCAGACAGAGAAAGACAAATATATGATATCACTTACATGCGGAATCTAAAATATGACACAAATGAACTTGTCTATGAAACAGACTCACAAACATAGAGAACAGACTTATGGTCACCAAGAGGGAGGGAAGAGGGGGATGGATTAAGAGTCTGGGGTTATCAGGTGCAAACTATTATATATAAGATGGATAAACAACAAGGCCCTACTGTATAGCATAGGGAACTATATTCAATATCCTGTAATAAACCATAATGGAAAAGAAAAGAACTGGTAACTGGGTGGGGAACTCAGGTAATAAATAGCCAGGTAGCAAGGATCCTATATTTAAAGAAGAAAAAAACCTACTCCCTTAAAAGCATTAGTGACTGATGAAGAATTTCCTGACTTTTGGGGAAGAATCTCAGAAGACACGGGATGCACCATGTATCTCACACTAAACCAGAAGTCCTTTCCAGACACTACAGTTTTGAGAACTTTTCTCATCTCCCTGTCCCTCCTGCCATGGCCACCTCTCTTGATCCTATTTTCCTCCTCCTAGCTTGGCATCTTGCTCCTCCCCAAAAGAGAGCTCAGAATCCTCCCCCGTCTCTTACTTAGAAGAGTTCCGCTTTTGATCCCGTGAATCCAGAAGTACAGATTCCATTCATTGCAACTTGAAGTGCAAAATGACACACCTCCATCCTCCAGCACATCTCTGCTTAGGGGCTCCCAGCAGCCTGGGTATCTGTATTTGAGTTTATCCTTCATGGCCTCCAGTGATCAAACCCATCCGTATGTTCCTTCCAGTCACAGACCGTGTTCTCCCCTCAACAAACTGGTGAAAGCTGTTGTCTTCATATAAGGAAAGAAAACTGATGAAGAAATTGTGAGAGATGAGTATTTGCTTCTTTGTGCTTACCTGTATTGTCTGAATGTTCTATAATATAAGCATCTATTTAAAATATGTTACTTTTTTAAAAGATTGCATTGAGCATGAAAAGTTAGCATACTTAATAGTGACAATGAAACTGAGTTTTAACCTACAAATTATATCTTTAAAGAGAAAAGTGTATTTTTTTTTTTCCTTTATGTCAAAGTGAAGAAGCATAAAAACTTTTCTATTCATTGTGTTTTTCCTGGTTAATCACCTGTATGCTCCATTGTTTGATTTTCCTCACATCATTTTTGGGAAAATGCTATTTAACAAGAATTCTGATAAATGTCGTGAAAGTAGCCAAGGAGCAGTTTGTATCCAGCACATTGCTAATACAATCAGGAGGACTTTAACCATTCAGGAAGGAACTCCCTGCCCTTTGTTTAACTAAAACAGCTTCTCTTGGACATTAAAAAAAAAAAAAAAAAAAAAAAAAAACAACCTCTTTCCTGACTAGTATTTACACGAAGAGCTGCCTGTGTTAAAAAGTGTACAGCCCATTAAGCAAAATTGTTACACCAACTACGTATTCCATATCAGTGACCACCCTCAAAGAGAAGCAGACAGGTTCCCTTCCTCTGAAGCAGAGAGAGAAGCCCACCAAGCCAGTCTGATGGTGAAGTGAGGCTTAGTCTCCGCACACGGCAATAACAAATTCTGGGAAATCTCCTCTGGGCTGTGTATCTATCACTTGCTATAAACTGACAACTTTGCAATTGATGGTGACATGTTTCTGAGCAAGGCTTGATTGTCTTCCTCATCCTTCAGCCAAAATCCTCACCTTGCACAAAAATCAAGAAGGGAAAGACCAATTACAACAAGATGAACTTGACTGGTCATCTGTCCAGCAAACCAAGCCAATGACTAATGACTCTGGTGTCATGCTAAGAGAGTTCTGCTGAGGCTGGAGCAGTCTCCTCCAAGGCTGGTGGTGGTGACCTGCGCCCCTTCCTGTGTCCCCATGTCAGGGCTCTGCCACCCACTCCCTCACTAAACGAGAGCCCAGAAGTCACCCTTCACTCCTTCTCTCTTACCTCCACAGCCAGTCGACTGCGAGTTCTTCCAGCTCAACTTTCTAACCATTTCTTCACTTATCTCTTCTTTTCATTCCTGCCCCTTGGACATTGCACTTCTTTTCACCTTTCGTTTATAAAATTTATTCTTTACAGCCAACTAGGCTGAAGAAGCCTGGGAATAAAGTTTGCAACAAAGTTAGTAAAGTCTTTGCCTCATAACAACAGCAAAGCTGGTGCTATCCTATTTCAGTTCTTTGTTCTCTATCAGATATGCAAGGATAATGGGCTCTGATGGTCTCCTTGAGCTTCCAAACCCACCGTCATATCTTACTTGAACTCCTCCAGCAGCCCTCTCTGCTTTACACAGTGAAGTCCCTTCCTCAACCTGGCTCTCTAGAGTCTCTGACCAGGGGCCAGGCTCTGTCCACTTGCCTTCTCATCATGCCCTGCTTCACACTGTGTGTTCCTCCCATAACTGCGTCTCAGCGTGTGTGCCCCGACTTCAGCAACCCATTCACATCCCGTACGCATCTCATGACTTACTCCTATTTGTAACCTACAACCTAATTCAGTATCTCCTGCTTCGGATCTTTTCTTATTCACAACTGGCCCCAAACACACACACAGACCTCTGAACTCCTGGAATGCCCTGTGTGTATCTATTATGACACTTAGCTTGTTGAAGTAGTATTATTTTCTATCAACATGCTTTCTATCTTGAAGGCAGAGTTCTGTATTCATCTTTATATCTCTAAGCCCCAGCCAAGTATACAGAAAACTTATTGAATGTTTAGTGACTAAATGCATGAATGTCACAGAAGAAACCACAATGATGTTAAAGTTTTGACTGAAAGATATGACTTTTCAGATAGCAAAGATGAATCTTTAATAAGAAGTGCATTCTATTCGTGAAATATAAAGAACCATTGGTGAGCAAGTGTCTTATAGCTAACAACTTTCCCTATCATGCGATTCTGAATTTTTTTTCATATTACCAATTGCTGTCATATAGGAGACAGCATTCTATACAGAGATTTATATGAATCATATTGATAATTTCAGATAATTGTAATGCAAAGATTACATATTTAATTTGGGGGAGAAATCAAGGAAAACTTTAAGAAATCTAAAGAAGATTCTTCTTTCTTAATTAAGTGCAAACTTCAAGAAATTGAAAAGAAGAAGTAATTGAAGCTACATGCGGAAGAACCATGAGCATCCACAAAGCAAAGGAAATTTCAACATTCTGGCGTTACCCCAAGTAGAGAGAAGAATTTATGCAGTTAAAATATCTAACAAGATTATTCTCACAAGAAAAACCAAAAAGAAGAGAAGGGACAAAAATAGAAGGACAAAAAATAACAGAAACAAAACTGGAGTGACTAAACAAATTATTTCCTTTCAGCTTTGTCAAAAAATAAATCCATATATTCAAACAGAATATTAGCAGCTGCTCTGTGGCATCACTGGTTAGTTCTGAGTGAATGGAGGCAGGGTTGTTATGTTTCTATTGATGATTTCTTCTGTACTGGCATCAACTGTGATCTTCTTAACAGTGAGATTCCCATTATTGTATCAGTTGTCTATTGCTGTGTAACAAAATATCAGAACTTGGCGGGTTATTCATGATTCTCTGGTTGGCAACTTGAGTTGGGCTCAGCGAGGTCTTCTGCTGGGCGCACCTAGAGTCACTCATGAGGCCCCAATCATCTGATGGATTGCTTTGCATGGTTTCTCCATGGTAGCTTCACGTGTCTGTCTGCTGTTCTCCATGTGCGCGTTCATTCTTAAGGAGACCAGTCCGGATTTCTTTACATGGAGGTCTAGGGGAGCAGGAAAGACTGAACTCCAAAGCACAAGTGCTTTTTGAGCCAACCTGTGTCCCGTGTGCTAATAATGTCCCACGAGCTTAAGCAAGTCATATGGCCATATCTCTATTTCGGGAGCAAACATACTCTCTCTCTTTTATTTTAAGGTCTGTATTTTCTTTATCTGTAGATATTTGGCTGCACTGGGTCTTAGTTGCAGCATGTAGGATCTTTAGTTGCAGTACGTGAGTTCTTAGTTGCAGCATGTGGGATCTAGTACCCTGACCAGGGATCAAACGAATCTGGGCTCCCTGCATTGACAGTGCCAAGTCTTAGCCACTGGACCACCAGAGAAGTCCCAGACATACTCTGTCTCTTGAAGGAAGGAGCAGAAAAGCCACATGGCACAGGGCACACACAGAGGAAGAGGAGGAATTTGTGATTGTTAAACAACCTACCTCAGATGTCTCTTCTAATTTATTTCTGAGATATCTGCAGATGCTCAAGAGGCCAGTAGAATTTGTATCTGGCACATCCAAAAGTTGGTTCAGTCTAGTGGAGGCTGACTGGAAACCAAACTGAGCCACGATCTCAGAGACCAGAATGCTGTCCATGGCCTGGAAGGCATGTCCCTTTCTCTCTACATGTGCACTCAGCATGTCATGCTCTCTTTAAGAAACAGAAATTAAGGAAACAATTCCATTCACCATTGCAACAAAAAGAATAAAATACTTAGGAATATATCTACCTAAAGAAACTAAAGACCTATATACAGAAAACTATAAAACACTGATGAAAGAAATCAAAGAGGACACTAATAGATGGAGAAATATACCATGCTCATGGATCGGAAGAATCAATATAGTGAAAATGAGTATATTACCCAAAGCAATTTACAAATTCAATGCAATCCCTATCAAGATACCAGCAATATTTTTCACAGAACTACAACAAATAATTTCAAGATTTGTATGGAAATACAAAAAACCACGAATAGCCAAAGCAATCTTGAGAAAGAAGAATGGAACTGGAGGAATCAATTTGCCTGACTTCAGGCTCTACTACAAAGCCACAGTCATCAAGACAGTATGGTATTGGCACAAAGACAGACATATAGATCAATGGAACAAAATAGAAAGCCCAGAGATAAATCCACATACATATGGACACCTTATCTTTGACAAAGGAGGCAAGAATATACAATGGAGTAAAGACAATCTCTTTAACAAGTGGTGCTGGGAAAACTGGTCAACCACTTGTAAAAGAATGAAACTAGATCACTTTCTAACACCGCACACAAAGATAAACTCAAAGTGGATTAAAGATCTAAATGTAAGACCAGAAACTATAAAACTCTTAGAGGAGAACATAGGCAAAACACCCTCCGACATAAACCACAGCAGGATCCTCTATGATCCACCTCCCAGAATTCTGGAAATAAAAGCAAAAATAAACAAATGGGATCTAATTAAAATTAAAAGCTTCTGCACAACAAAGGAAAACATAAGCAAAGTGAAAAGACAGCCTTCCAAATGGGAGAAAATAATAGCAAATGAAGCAACTGACAAACAACTAATCTCAAAAATATACAAGCAACTCCTGCAGCTCAATTCCAGAAAAATAAACGACCCAATCAAAAAATGGGCCAAAGAACTAAATAGACATTTCTCCAAAGAAGACATACGGATGGCTAACAAACACATGAAAAGATGCTCAACATCACTCATTATTAGAGAAATGCAAATCAAAACCACAATGAGGTACCACTTCACACCAGTCAGAATGTCTGCGATCCAAAAATCTGCAAGCAATAAATGCTGGAGAGGGTGTGGAGAGAAGGGAACCCTCCTACACTGTTGGTGGGAATGCAAACTAGTACAGCCACTATGGAGAACAGTGTGGAGATTCCTTAAAAAATTGCAAATAGAACTGCCTTATGACCCAGCAATCCCACTGTTGGGCATACACACAGAGGAAACCAGAATTGAAAGAGACACATGTACCCCAATGTTCATTGCAGCACTGTTTATAATAGCCAGGACATGGAAACAACCTAGATGTCCATCAGTAGATGAATGGATAAGAAAGCTGTGGTACATATACACAATGGAGTATTACTCAGCCATTAAAAAGAATACATTTGAATCAGTTCTGCTGAGATGGATGAAACTGGAGCCGATTATACAGAGTGAAGTGAGCCAGAAAGAAAAACACCAATACACTATACTAACACATATATATGGAATTTAGAAAGATGGCAATGATGACCCTGTATGCAGGACAGCAAAAAAGACACAGATGTGTATAGCGGACTTTTGGACTCAGAGGGAGAGGGAGAGGGTGTGATGATTTGGGAGAATGGCATTGAAACATGTATAATATCATGTAAGAATCGAAATGCCAGTCTATGTCTGATGCAGGATATGACACGCTTGGGGCTGACGCGCGGGGATGACCCAGAGAGATGTTGTGGGGAGGGGGGTGAGAGGGGGGTTCATGTTTGGGAATGCATGTACACCTGTGGTGGATTCATGTCAATCTATGCCAAAACCAATACAGAATTGTAAAGTAAAAATTAAAAATAAATAAATAAATAAATTTAATAAAAAAAAAAACATCCTGTTTCTGCAGTAACAGGCCCAAGCTTCTTGGTGTGGCGTTCCAAGCCCTTCACTATTTTGCCCTCTCTGCCTGTGGTTTGTTGGTTATAGTAAGCTGGCTGATGTGTGTTTAGTAAATACATAGTAAACTACTGTGTTTGATACATAATGAATCAATGACAATAGAAGCTATTTGTTGCTCACTTAAAAATATCAGAGGTGACATACTGGTGGGGCAATCCTCTTTTACAAATTTGTTACGGTCACCAGGGTGACCGTCTCTGCCATCGTCAAGCATGCCTCTCATAACCATGTGGGCAGTGGCCCCATTCCAACCATCTGGAAGGGAACTAGGGCAGGGGAGACCTATACGGGAGGCTGAAGCCCAAATCCCAGGCTTGGAGCTGTGGCCATCATTCTGCTTAGTTCTGTTAGATCCCAGTTTTGTGGTTACCAGAATACATCCTTCGTACCCGCATTCCAAATCTTCCATCGCTTCACCACATCTTGGTGTCAAACGCTCTTCTTTCTTTTCTCCAACTGACAAACGCATGTTTGTTATGAAGACCTAGCTCTATTTTGTCACTTCCTCTGTGAAACCATCCCCAGCTCTAGAAAGTTAGTCAGGCTTTGTACTTAGCCCACTAAAGCACCAAAAGTACTGATTAACTAGACTTATTATTCAAAGTACTGAGTAACTAGACTTCACTAGGCTTCAAGGTCTCCTGGGTGGGAAGAGGCAATATTCACCATGGCATGGGGAGCACACAGCTCACCATCTAGATACAGCACAGGAGATTTGAGTGAAGGAAGGTGGTTTCTAATTCAGGTCATCAGGCAAGTCCTAAAAGCCACTCTACCTTCCATAGTCCCATCTAGTAGTATTCCAGAATATTCCATCACACTGCGGAGTGATCAGAGAAGGGTCGCAACTACCATTTATGAGCATCATGGCAAAAGTTGGCCTAGCCAACACTTTTTCTTCATGTTCTTTCTTATCTGGGAGATCCTAGGGCTCTAGCAGGAAAGAGATGCTCTGTAATAGCCAAACCACAGCTCAGCAGTGAGCTAGAGGCCAGAGCACCACGTCAGCTGGGCTTGTTCCCCCAACAAAAAGCAGCAAAAACATATACCCTCACTGGAAATGGAACACAAATTAAAATAGAGACACTTTTCTTCCTACTATCTTAGAAAATATTTTAAATTTTTTTTAATTTACTGAAAAGGGTGATACATTTCCTATCAACTTAACAAAGCCTTCAACAAATTTCAATGCTTAACACTCACCAAGACATGTTGAGACAGGGACTGTCATCGTCTTCAGATAGAAATAGATGCTGAGTAATATACCTAGAAAGCAACTTGGCAGAACATAGCAAGAGAAGCTACAGTGCTCATATCTTCTGCTCCAAGCTCCTATGTCTAGAAATATACACTCAATCAATGAGCAAAGAGATCAGCAAATACTTGAACACACAGGTGTTCATTATAATATTCTCTACCGTACAACAAAAAGGAGCAACCTAAATGTATAGGTTTAAAACATGTAAATTTTTGAAAGATTTTAAAAATGCATACAAAGTATAAATAATACAAGTCCCGGCTGATATAAACAATTGAATATATAGGGAGAGAAGACTAAAATCTCTCATGGAGAAGAATTCCAAATAATATATGTAGATTCTTCATTTTCAAGAGGGTAAGCCTAACTCCTACTCCTGAGGTGTGGGTAGTGACGGTGGCTGCCTTCCAAAGTCAACAATGTGGAAAAGGGGCTTGATAACTTTACAGGGGAATCAACCCAGTGACCAAAGTGAGCATAACAGCAGTCATTATGTTGACACCATCTTCCCTTGATATGATGTGAGGAGGATGATATTTACTTCTCTGGTCTGCTTCCCCAAACCCATGATCCCAGGCAATCGTGAGAAAAAATTTATCAGACAAATCCCATCAGACGAATGTTCTGTAAGATACCCACCAAGGTCTGCGTGTCTTAGGGCCTTTGGGCCTATCTCAGCCTGCATTCCTGGAGACTGCCAGCTCCTTCTGTTCTAGTCCTTTCCAGTCATGCCTAAATGTCCTTCCTCCGTGACATCAGCCCTATCATATCACTGTTGTTGTGCAGGGCTAAGTCGCTAAGTCACCTCAGTTGTGTCCGGCTCTTTGAGACTCCATGGACTGTAGCCCACCAGGCTCCTCTCTCCATGGGATTTTCCAGGCAAGAATACTGGAGTGGGTTGCCATTTCCTTCTCCAGGGGATCTTCACAACCCAAGGATCAAATCAGTACCTATTATGTCTCCTGCATTGGCAGGCAAGTTCTTTACCACTAGCGCTACCTGCAAAGCCCTGGGAAGCACCTGCTGTTATTTCCTATCAAATGCCATGTTCCTTCATCAAGTTCAGCATTTTGTAATCAGGTATTTGTCTGTCCATTTATTCATTACCTGACTCCTCTGTTAGTCCCTTTGCTTCTTGACAGAGAAAACTATGCTTCTCTTAATATTTTATACCCTATAAATATATGAATAAGTAAAATAATGGCTTTATATCAAGATCTAGATATCTAGAAAGAGCTATTGAATGAATAGTAGTCATTCTGCCTGAACTAGGATACCGTTTGTTTTCTTTTTGCTTTCCAGTAATTGTTTTAAAATTTAGTATAAATATGTATTATTTTGTAGTAAGAGAAACAAATGCATATAATTAAATGAAATATATATTTTAAATGAAAGCAGTGGGAATGTTTCAAAAGAATCCTAGCCTCTAATCCGGGCACCTACAAAGGCAAGACCCCTCCAGCACCAGGTCAGGTCCCCAGGCTGACACCATGGTGAGGGGCCTCATTGTTCACAATGGAGAGGGCTCAGTCCCATTTGTGGTCCAGGGGCATCTGAGGCTGGGCGGCTCAAGGCAAGTCTTCCAGCTGGCAGCATCCTTGTGGTCCCTCCCAAGCTCCCAAACATCAAAGCCTATGAACCTCTCAAGTGGGTTCCTGGTCCCTTTCAAGGGATCAAGTGGGTCTGTCTCTCTGTCCCAGAAGTCTGACCATACTCGGCCTACTGCTCCTCCAGCCGCAGGTCTGGATGGAAGAATATTGCAGGTGGGTGGCCTCTCTCCGGCAGGCAGGAAGAAGCAGTGAGGATTCTTTCCCACAGAAGGAATACAGACAAGACTGGTGAGTTTCCCAAACATCCGTACTGGCAAAAGCAGGCTTGCTCCAGCCCAAATCATTAAATTCTGGCTAGTCAAATTCTCCACTTTAGGAGCTGGGACACTCTGCTTCCTGCCCAGGCAGTGCTAAATTGCTTCAGTGGTGTCTGACTCTTTTCGACCCTTTGGATTATAGCCTGCAAGGCTCCTCTCTCTGCGGGGTTTTCCAGGTAGGAATACTGGAGTGGGTTGCCATTTCCTTCTCCAAGAGATCTTCCCAGCCCAGGGATCAAACCTGTGTCTCTTATGTCTCCAGCATTTGCAGGCAAGCTCTTTACCCCTAGCGTCACCCGGAAAGCCCTGCCCCAGAGCTGGCAACAAACTCAGCAAAGAGCACAGGCTCGTGAAGCTTTGTAAAACCCCCAAACAGGGGCTTGAGAATGTAACAGGTTTTTTTCCCCCAAAAGAGTCCTCAAAAGACCCCCAAAGTAGCCAGAAAATGCAGTTCCCAGCTGGGACGGCACAGAGTTTCATTCTGAGTTCCAGCCGGAAGAGTGAAAAGGTAGCAGCATCCCCGGCGAAACTCCTGGAATTTTTCAATGTCGGAGAAGACGTGGCACCTGAAACTGTCCTTGAGTTCTCTTTAGTTTGCAATTTCAAAAACGTTCAGGAGAACTTAAAACGGGAAGTTCCCGTAGCTCTTTGGGCCAGAAATGGGAATGTGCTGGGGGTGAGTAATGATTCTTAATGTCCTGACCTCTGGGACACGAAATAGTCTGGAGATTGTGAAAAGACAGCAATGGGGAAAGTGTCAGCATTTTAACCACAATCTGGGGCAGAGGCTACGGCTGGAGCCAAGGCTGCACTGAGTGAACACTGACGCTAGCCTAGAAGGCAGTGACTCACCAGTTTCTGATGAGCACAGACGCTTCTTAAGCCAGCACACTTCTGTTTTACTCATCAGACTGAACCTGGAAGTCAAAGACGAGGTGTCCAAAGTGACACTGAAGCGATGGAGAAATGGCATCGCGAGTCGATAGAACACTGCTCTCTGTCCTGGGCTATTTGCTCAGTTGGCAGCAGGTACCTTCAGTGACTGCCACCCTGGATGGTTAAGTAGCAAGCAAACAAGAACATTCAAATAGTTGTGGTGTAGCACAAGGAAGAACTAACGACACAAACACACCCAAAGGTGGGAATGAAAAAGAAAAGCATATCCAGTTTGTGGTCCTGTAACGTCCAGAACTGCCATACGTCTTTCCTCTCCATCTATTTAAGTATGATTAGCCTTTGGAAGAGTTTTCTGAGTTTTTTCCACTTTCCACTCAATCCATGGTGGATGTTTGAACACTCTCTCCATGCCCACAGTAAGACTCAGAAGCAAATTTGTGCAGATACTAAAGTAAGAAGTGGGGAGGGGAGAATTATAAATACCAAATGAAAAACTCATGGATTTCGGAAGCATATGGATAAAATGCTTTGCCAGAAGGGACAAATGAACTTTTTCCTAAACCAAATATGTAGGGATGGTCAATCCAATATTCACCGTTTAAATTTTACTTAAATTTCTGGAAGTGTACCCAAGAAACTAGCAATAACAATTTTTTCTGGGAGGAATAACTCTGATCAGAAGAGTTCATCTCAGAACAAAGAAATTTGACTTTTTCTATAATTTGACTTTTATGATAAAGATGCATCTTGCCCCAGCAACCTGCTCAGCATTATCTACCACGCCCAGCAGCAGGTAATTTCAAGATGCCCCAGCAACCTGCTCAGCATTATCTACCATGCCCAGCAGCAGGTAATTTCGAGAATATCTAATGTGAAAAATCCCTGACACAGAAGATCCACTGGTGAAAACCTGCCACTCAAAGTAGGCTGAGACATGCTTCAAATCAGTTTGAATACTCTTCTCAAACGGACTTGAAAATGCCTAGAGCCATCACCAATACCAGGGGTACGGAAGTTAAAAATACCAGACAAAATTGTTTGTTTTTACGACAGATGTAATGTGAATTTCAAATGAACTTTTAGTGATAATTCTGACAGTCCTTGAAGGAGAAACTTTCCACCAAAGCCTGGGCTTGTCCACCTTGATCATCTCCTATAAACTGGTAGCACACCATAATGGAAAAAACCTCAGATGGGGAGTCAGTAACAGCTGGGTTTGCAGCCAGAATTTGTCATTAACCAGCTGTGTGACTGTGGGCAAGTGACTTAACCTCTCTGAGTTTCAATTACTCATCTGAAAAATGGGGATAAGGATACCTACCTCCCCTGGAAGGCTGTAAGTAAAGAGTGTTCAATGATTCGTCACCGTGCTGACACAGGTAGGAATCACAACTTACTTGTTCTCCAGAGCATCAGGCATGCTGTGTCATCAGCTCTTGTTTGCTAAGAACAGTTTGTACCCTAAATTGAAGCCCGGTGCCCACTTAGAGCAGGAATGCTCAGAGGGTGGACTCTGGAGTCACGCCACCTGGGTTCAAATCTCCACTCCACCGTGTCTAATTGGTGACCCTGGCACACTCATAACTTCTCTCTGCTTTAGTTTCCTGCCCATGAAATGGAGCAGAAAACCAGCCTCCTACAGGAAAATGGGAGATTGCCTGCTACTTAGCCCTAAACAGTTGTTATACAAATAACACTGATAACTAGTATTATTAAAAGGGCAAGTCTGGGAGTTGAGCAGAATTTTTCCCCAAACCCGAAACTGAAATTGATCGGGAAATGCAGATGTCCTGTTTAGAAACAGAAGGGTCTCAATGATACAGGCATTTAGAGGAACTTGCTGAGAAGAGGTTGCTGCCAGAACGGAAGGGCTGAACTCCAGAGTTTCCTGTGTTCTTTTTTGTGTGGAAGAGTAAGCTGGTTGTCATTTCAGCAGCTTTTTTGGAGCCCTGCCTCTGAGCCTGGTCAATCAAAGTTGTTGATTTGCTTTTTTAAATGCAGCAGTGGAAGAGCTTAAGCCTTTGGTAAGGAGAGGAAGCCCCTTGGGAGACACCACTAAATGTAAATGGAATCTTCCACACTAAAAATATAATAGACCTTTATACGTGCTGAGGCCCACAGATCCCAAAACTGGTGACAACACAAACAGCTCTTATGCAGACATGATCTTTTCAAGCCTCACATTTCTTCTAGAGTCATGCTTTCTTTGAGGATCTTCAAAACACTCGTGAACTGTAATTAAAATCTTAAGTAACATTTCTTACATTGAAGGGCCATCATTTTTTAATCAAAGAAATACATTTTTTCAACTCATAGGGCTACTGAACGCACTGTGGGCCCATAGCTGGGCTGCCAACTGTGCTTATGGGTGGAGGGACAGGGGTCCAGTGTCTTCCTGCCTCGGGTGTCGTGTCCTGTAAAATAATAGTCCCTTCTTCTCGGGCTTCCCTGGTGGCTCTGACAATAAAGAATCGGCCTGCAATGCGAGAAATCCAGGTTCAATCCCTGGATCTGGAAGATTCACGGAGAAAGGAATAGCTACCCACTCTAGTATTCCTGCCTGGAGAATTCCATGGACAGAGGGGCCTGGCCGGTTACAGTCGATGGTGTCGCAAAGAGTCCGACACAACTGGGCGTCTTTCATTCACTCACTCCCTTCTTCTTAGTTGTGTGTTTTGAAGCTCAAAGCACAGAGATATGTGGTCAGAGCCCCGTGCCCCACCCCCCAATACCACGCTCCAGTTTAACACCCACACCTCCGTGAAAGCTTCATCTACCACGTGACATGCATCTTCACAGTTACTACCGACTAATAATAAGACAAAGATAATGTCAATCTGCAAACCTTACAGTGCAACCAATACCAGGTGCTGGGATATCCTGTATGTTCTGGGTGCTCACTTTATTATTTCCAATCTCTCCAGCCCTACTCGAAGATTATTATTCATCTCACAGAGAAGGCCATTGAGTGCAGAAGGATGAATTGCCTGCCAAAGGCCAGCCAGCCAGAAACAGCTGATGCAGGGCAGCCCACTCTGAGCCCTGCCTCCTGCGGTCAGGTCATCTGGCCTGTCCAGGACCCGGTCCACAACCGGGAACATGTGCTTCCTGGGACACTCCAGGAGGCACCTGTGCCACAAAGGTGCCCTGACACACACAGGCCAGGATCCAGAGAAGCCCCATCTCATAGGACATCATCGACTTTTCCTTTGTCACAGTCCCCCAGTGAGGCAAGGGACAGAGTTTCTCATCCTTCGGACCCTGAGGATTTGTTGCCTCATTAGCTGATGTCATGCTTGAAATGTCCCACCTGCCGGGTTGAATTCCACAGGGTTCCATGGTTCGGGATGAGGAGCAGACTTCATGGGGGAGAGGGAGAGTTCCATAAGCCAAGGGTCAGCAAGAGCAGAGAAGGCCCGAGATTTTGCTTTGAGAAATAAGTACTGAAAAAAAAGAACAAACATGGGCAGATTTCACAGAGAACATAAAAATCAAAGGTTTTGGAGGATCAGATTTCCAAGGGCTTATTAATAATACAAGCTATTGAGAATTCCCTGGTGGTCCAGTGGTTAGGACTCGACACTCTCACTGCCGTGTCCAGGGTTCAATCCCTGATCACGGAACTAAAGATCCCATAAGCCTCAAGGTGTGCACCCCCACCCCAAAATATGAGAAGTTACTAAGTTCGGCCACCTCCACATCTACCTGACTCCATAAGTGCTCCAAATCATTGATTTTTTACCAACAGGACCAAGAATAAAGAACTCCTCTACTTGGAACCCCGAGTCTCTGCTCACCCATCTGAATTCTCACCTTCTTGTGTGAATCAGCCCATTCCCGATGCCCCAAGGAACTATGTCATTTTGATTTAGTTTTTAGTCAAACCAAGCAGCATGTGGGATTTAAATTCCCTGACTAGGGATCGAATCCATACCCACTGCATTGGAAGCACAGAGTCTTAATCACTGAACTGCCAGGGAAGTCTTGGAAATCTACTCTATTGGTACTTTCTCCTGGCTTCACTTTCCTAGGATTAACCATTATGCTGTCACTGTTTTCCTCATATACCTGTGCAGACAAACAGAGATTTGCTCAGTCGTGTCTGACTCTTTGCGACCCGATAATCTGTAGCCCAGCATGCTCCTCCATCCATGGGGATTCTCCAGGCAAGAATACAAGTGGGTTGCCATGCCCCCATCCAGGGATCGTCCCAACCCAGGGATTGAACCCTAGTCTCCCACATTGCAGGCAGATTCTTTACTGTCTGAACCACCAGGGAAGCCCAGGAATACTGGAGTGGGTACCCATAACCTTCTCCAGGGATTTTCTCGACCCAGGGATCAAACCCGGTTCTCCCAGATTGCAGGCAGACTCTACCATCTGAGCCACCTGGGAAACTCATACATGTACAAGGCATGCTTTTCCAATCTGTGCAACTTCATTTTTTTCCAATGCCCGCCACAACCTACTACATTATTTCTTCATCCACTCTTTAAAAAAAAAAAATGTTTATCATAGAAAAGCAAGGATTATGTCCATCTCAATCACCCTCACATGCCCAGAGCTGGGGGCTACGAGTGTGTTAAACATATGAATGGATAATCAAATCAGTCAAAGCTACATGGGTCTTCTTAAACATTAGAAAACCAAGTCAGATTTCACCACCATGTGGAGCACAATTGGACTTTGGGACTAATTCTTTTTCTTCATTTGTTGCATTAATAAGGAAGGAAGAGGGACTTCTTTTCTTGGTGGTCCAGTGTTTAATAACCTGCCTTCCAATGCAGTGGACCTGGGTTTGATCCCTAGCCAGGGAACTAAGATCCCACATGCTGAGGGGCAACTAAGCCTGCGTGCCACAACCACTGAATCCCGCACACGCTGGAGCCCACGTACCACGCCTAGAGAGCACAATGGGCTGTGAATAAGACCTGACCCAGCCAGGTACATAGTTTTTAATCTTTTTTAGAAAAAGAAAGGAATAAAGGTGGATTCCGGTCTCCCACTCATCACTCACCAAATAGAGTTCTTGGTGGAGAATTAGGATGTTCAGATCAACAAAAGTCCGTCTAGTCAAAGCTTTGGTTTTTCCAGTAGTCATGTATGTATGTGAGAGTTGGACTATAAAGCTGAGCATCCAAGAATTGATGCTTTTGAACTGTGGTGTTGGAGAAGACTCTTGAGAGTCCCTTGGACTGCAAGGAGATCCAACCAGTCCATCCTAAAGGAAATCAGTCCTGAATATTCATTGGAAGGACTGATGCTGAAGCTGAAACTCCAATACTTTGGCCACCTGATGCAAGAACTGACTCATCTGAAAAGACCCTGATGCTGGGAAAGATTGAAGGCAGAAAGAGAAGGGGATGATAGAGGATGAGATGGTTGGATGGCATCACCAACTCAAAGGGTATGAGTTTGAGTAAGCTCTGGGAGTTGGTGATGGACAGGGAGGCCTGGAGTGCTGCAGTCCATGGGGTTGCAAAGAGTCGGACACGACTGAGTGACTGAACTGAACTGAACTCAATAACAGAAATCGATCAATCAGTGCCCACCTTTCGAGGGGGATATCATACAAAACACAAAAGGAAGTATGGCTTTGAGTAGAGCTGTCACAGATACTCGTCCGCTGGGTTGGTTACAGTGTAGTCAGGCCGTAAACAGATGAGCAGAGAACGCACACGACCTTTCAGGGACTCCTGGGTCTGTGCTGTGCTTCTGCCCAGGCTCTGCACGGCTTCTTCTGTTCCCAGTCCCAGGATGGTGTGTGTCAGCCTTAGAGAGACCTGGGAAATGCGAGAACGAGCCTGAGTTTTTGAAAACTCATCACTAGATGGCGTCACATATTTGTCAGGTCACAGAAGGACCTGGCTTCTCTGTGTTCTTAACTCGAAGGAGTTAAGCTGAAGCTCCAATACTTTGGCCACCTGATGTGAAGAGCTGACTCATTAGAAAAGACCCTGATGCTGGGAAAGATTGAAGGCGGGAGGAGAAGGGGACAACAGAGGATGAGATGGTTGGATGGCATCATCAATTTGATGAACATGAGTGTGAGCAAACTCCTAGAAACAGTGAAGGACAGGAAAGCCTGGCCTGCTACAGTCCATGGGGTCACAAAGAGTCAGACACGACTGAGCAACTGAACAACAACTCTGATGTAGGAGATGCAATTGGATGTTTCTGGTGCAGTATTTTCCTTAGTGGTGGGTAACCTGTTGTGGCCATTTCTTTGAGGGGAAGTTTTGTGATCAGCAACCTTTACTCCTGAAGCAGATGTATGAGAGTCTTGTGAGAATCCTGGGTGCTGAATATGATCCCCACGTGTGACCTGACTAAGATGGCTCTCCATAAACCACAGTTATCAGTCTTCTACACAGTCCACTTTCGTGGGCAGACCTCAAAGAACGAGACCAGAAGGGTGCATGCAAACCGAAGAAGAGTAAACAAAATTCAGCTCAGAGTAACACCGTGCGGGGTTCGGAATTTGTGACATGTGTGGCTCAGACAGTTAAGAATTTGCCTGCAATGCAGAAGACCCAGGTTTGATTCCTGGGTCAGGAAGATCCTCTGGAGTAGGAAATGGCAACCCACTCCAGTATTCTTCCCTGGAGAATCCCATGGACAGAGGAGCCTGTGGGCTATAGTCCTTGGGGTTGCAAAGAGTCAGACACAACTAAGCAACTAACACTTTCACTTTCTTCAGTATTATGTGTGCCTTTTTGTGACAACAGGGAAAAGTCAAGGTTTTCACTGGGTCACAATAGGATGGCTGAGATACTGCTTCTGTTGTGATTTCTCCTTTTCCTCCCAATAGACCTTGGCTGAAGGGAGAATTTTAAGTTCATGAAGACAAGTTATGAGTCTCTAGTGACCCATCAGACTTAGTCTCTCTCATTTATTTGGGGTGCTAGGAATGATACTCATCGAATATGTGTCCAGCCAAAGCTATCTACTACTCTTCAAGTCTCTGGCATGAGCCTAAACAATTCCCAAGCTGAAAGTAATCATGGTTAACATTTGCTGAGCACCTACTGCGTGCCTGGTGCTGTGCTGAGTCTTCGGCATGCATATTTAATGCTACAAGAAGTCTTTAAGGTGCTGTTAACATCACATCCAGGGCTTCCCTGCTGGTGATAAGAACCTGCCTTCCAGTGCAGCAGATGGGAGACACAGGTTTAATCTCTGGTCGGGAAACTAAGATCCCACATGCTGCTGGGCAACTAAGCCTGAGTGCTGCAATTAAGACCTGATGCAGCCAAATAAATAACTGTTTAAAAAAATAGTTGTATATCACATCCATTTCATGGTAAATGGAGAGAGTTATTTAGGTCATGCTCCCAGTATCAGTAGATTTGGGTTCAAGTCCAGGCCTAATTAACCTCTACATGATACCAGCCCCTCAAGACCAATAAACTCCCATGAAAAACATTTTTTTTAACACTTCATGGAATTTTCCTGTAACACAACAAGGAGGTTTTCAGGGGCTCGTGGGCAAAGCTGATCTTGGAGCTTTTCGGCCATCTGCTTGCTATGAGACCTCCAAGAGGCCAAATCACGTGGCCCCTTTATAGCAGGCTGTTATGGCACTGTAGATAAGCTGTTTCGACAGAGTCGGGAAATGGAATATTTACCATTGGGTGTGAAACCCTTTACACGTATGGATCACGTTAAGCCAACAAGATATCTTGGATGTAGGAAACTGGGCTCAAGTAAAGAAGTGCCTTATTATATTAATCAACACACACACATATATATACACGTGTATATAACACAGAACTTTTTCAAAATACTTCCTCTGATTCCTCTTTTGGGCCTCAGAACTGAGCTGGGAGCTAGAAGAGAGGTATTATCCCTTTCTTATATACACTAGTTAACAGCTCTGTGCAGGACCAGCCTTGTGGCCAGCCTTGTAGTCATACAAGGCTTAGCACTCTGAGGTTTCAGAACTTGAGGACTAATTTATTATCAATTAATATTCTTAGCAGTTTGGTCTTGGATTTGTGTTTTGTCAGGGAAGTCCAGAAGGATGAGAAAGATGTCTGGGGGGCTGGAGTCACCTTCTGTCCCACCCCTGCTGCCTCTCTGCCCCCACCGAGTTCTTGGCTACCTGCTCCCTGGCTGCCACCACCCACCAACCCTACTGTCTGCCACCCCCAGCCTGGACACAGGCCTGAGAAGGGCCAAGCTGCAAGGCATACACAGTTCGCCCTGTCACACGGTGGGGTCTGGGGGTCTGTGAGTCTGAACTCACCTTCCAAGTGTCCTCGTGCTTAAGGGATTGAGACCTTAAACCGAAACTACAAAGCACCACAGCAGGTGGAGAGGGAGGCTCCCAGGGAAAGAAAATAGCTTTTCTCCTGCTTTCAGGACAAGAAGTCCCACTTTTTCATTTTGCACTGGGTCCTGCAAGTCATGTACTCAGCCCTGGTTCTGTGAATTGCTCGAGGTTCCAAAATCAGTGTAGACATACGAGGGTCTCCTACAATGCTTTCCACTGCATTAGACTAGAAAGTAGCCAGTGTCTTACAAAAGAATTCAGTAGGTTTCCTCAAGGAGTAGTCTCCTTTGGGGGCATTTCAAAGCCAGATTCTCTTGGGGGAAGTCATGAAGCATTAGTCACTCAGTAGTGTCCTACTCTTTGTGAGCCCCTGTACTGTAGCCCACCAGACTCCTCTATCCATGGATTTTTCCAGGGAAGAATGCTGGAGTGGGTAGCCATTTCCTATTCCAGGGAATGAAACCCAATCCAGGGATCAAATCCAGGTGTCCTACATTGCAGGCAGACTCTTTACCGTCTGAGCCCCCAGGGAAACTTTCTGTTGGCAGGGGCAGGGGTGGGGTGTGTGTTTTGGGGGGGAACATCCAATTCTGATTCCGTGTTAGAACTGTTTCTTTAACTTATCTTTCCTTGCTTTTGTCATTATAATCATACATCATGGTCTGCCTCAGAAAATCCAGCCCCTCTGTCTATTAAAGTGTTTTTGTTCAGGACCCTAACCACATATAGAGGCCAAGAAGGAAGAAATTAACACATCCTCTGCCTGAGGCTTGCCATTCTAGGAAATGCTTGCAACATTAATGACCTTTTTACTTTTCCTCACCTCCCTGTCTCTGATCCAGATCCAGATAAAATGGTTATTTTCAGACATTAGTCTGCCATTTTCTTGGTCAACCAGCTTTCCAACACATTCGTATTCCTTGCCTCAGTACCTCGTCTCTGATTTATTGGCCTGTTGTGTAGCAAGCAGAGTCAGCTTGGACTTGGTAACAGTTCTGAGAATAAAAATGCATGTGTACATACCTAGGATAACTGTCCCTCAGGGCAGGGATCCTTGTTTTGGCTTGTATCCCAAATCCCACATCAAGACCTTGCACAGGGTTGATGCTCAAAAAATACAATAAATGAATGAAAGATTGCAGAAATCCATCTCGAGAGAGGTGTTCTCCAGAGGCAGGGCCTGCGTCTTGCCTTCTTCTCCTCTCTGAACAAAGGACAAGGCTATAGGGAGTACTATAGGGAAACCAAGTTCATTCTTGCTAGAGGATCAGTGGTTATCTGATTGAAAAGGCAAAAAATCAACAGACCGTCTTTTCATCCAGGGACATCTTTACATGTCTCTGCCCCCTCAACAGTCACCAGGGGCCCCCAATAACACCATGACCATGCCCTAAAGTTCAATGATGAATGACCACAAAGTAAGCGGCCAAGGCACACCCTTCCCAAGAAGAAAAATGAAGATCTGGGTCTTTCCTCAGCCCCTGGCTGGCCAAGTTGTATTTGGATGGAAGACTGGTGGGGGTGTAGGGGGCCCAGTTACATGAGGCCTCAGAGAAGAGCATCCCCAGTCAGGGAGGCAGGAAGCTGCCGTGGTGAGCCACGGTACCTCCAGCCTGCAGCATCTCACAGTTTTCACAGAACGCGGATGCAGCTCTCGTAAAGGGGTGACCACAGAGCCTCGGAGGCTTGTATTCTCTGCCCGGGTTACCCGAAACATCATGCCAAAGGGTCCATGACGCACAGAGAGTTTCAGTAAGAATGCCTGGTGGGCAAGTCACCTTTCCAAGTCCTTATTAAGTGTGATGTTTCTACTGGAGCACAGTCAGATACATGGAACTGTCAGAATAAAACCTTAACTATGCCACACCCAACTCCATGAAGTATCTTTCTTTATGACCACAGCAATGATGCTGTTTACTCTAGAAAAGAGGTGCTAAAGAGCCATGTTAATGTCATTTTAAAACTTGCTTTTTCTAACGTTCTAAAATTTTTATTGAAATGTTAGGTTTACAATGTTTAAAAGCTTAGTTGTTTTCAAAATGAGAAAATTGCCAGTTGCCTATTCTCCGTATTCACAGAGGTCAAAACAGAAGGAAATAGATTCACATTTTTGAAAAGAAATTTTGAGTAGATGGAATGGGACCTTTTGAATGGGAAGGTGACCCAATATATAAAACAAGCTCTCAAAAACACTTGTAAAACCTCTCTCACTAGAGAGATAAGAGAAGGTATTGTATATTCATTCAATAAGTGTTATGATAAACCCCAAACAAGTACAGCACACTAAGTTAGGTGCTAGGATAGACATGAAAGAAATGCAAATCAGGACTAATGGGAGAGGTGGGATTCACACACGGCCCAGCAATCTCACATAACTTCAACATACATGTAAGTGCCTTCCAAGTGAAAGAAACAGATTCGAGAGTCAAGGGCAGGTTATAAAATTAAGTGCTGCTTTTAGGAAGAAGATGGACCAGAAATCCTGAAACCTTGCTGCTACAAAATCTAAAAATTTAGATAAAATTCAATATTTTAAGTGAGTGGATAAGCTTGCAAGAAACGAACGAAGCTCCCATAAGAACCAAGTAGAAGCACAAGTTTAGGGAGGCAAGCCAACATTGGCTCTGCGGCTGATCCAGAGGGATCTATCATTCAGGCTGATTTAGCCTCTGTTTAAACAGCCTCACTTAGGGACACAGGGGACAGGGTTCTGCAGCATTTGAAAAACTCTCAGACATAGAGAATGAACTTATGGTTGTGAGGGTGATGAAGAGGGAAAGGATGGGGGGATGGGATAGTTAGGGAGTCTGGGATGGGTATGTATGTGCGTGCATGCCAAGTCTATGTGCGTGCATGCCAAGTGGCTTCAGTCGTGTCTAACTCTTTGTGATCCTATGAACTGTAGCCCACCAGGCCCCTCTGTCCATGGGATTCTCCAGGCAAGAATACTGGAGTGGGTTGCCATGCCCTCCTCCAGGGGATCTTCCCCACCCAAGGATTGTACTTACATCTCCTGCACTGACAGGCAGTTCTTTACCACTAGCACATGATGGATATGTACACACTGCCACACTGCTGTAATTAAAATGGATACCCAAGAAGGTCTTGCTGTATAGCGTATGGAACTCTGCTCAATGTTATGTGGCAGACTGGATGGAAAGGCAGTTTGGGGGAGAATGGATACATGTATACGTATGATTGAATTCCTTACCTGTTCACCTGAAAGGATCACAGTACTGTTAATTGGATATACCTCCAAACAAAATTAAAAGGTTGAAAAAATAAAGGAAAAGAAGGGAGTCAAAACAATGAACACCCCCTATAACCTAAACACACACACACACACGCAGACACAGCCCGGACCCAGGAAAAGACTAGATCCTCTCATAAGGAACGGGTGAAGTAAGGAGGAAAAAAAATCTACCCCACAGAAGCCTAGAACAAAGGATAGGCCTATTTCTGCTTTGTTTCTGGAAGAAGGTTTTTAAATCTTTCCCAAATATTCCCAGTCCCTGACCAGTACTCAGGTTCAGCCTGGAAATGCATGAGCAGAGACTTTTGATTTAAAATAGCTGTGGTTGGCAAAGTCTTCAGTGCCAGAAAAAAGTAAATACAAATCCTCCCTGAAAATATATATATTCAAACCAACTGCTGCTGCTGCTAAGTCGCTTCATTCGTATCTGACTCTGAGCGACCCCATAGACGGCAGCCCACCAGGCTCCCCCATCCCTGGGATTCTCCAGGCAAGAACACTGGAGTGGGTTGCCATTTCTTTCTCCAATGCATGAAAGTGAAAAGTGAAAGTGAAGTCTCTCAGTCGTGTCCGACTCTTAGCGACCCCATGGACTGCAGCCTACCAGGCTCCTCCTTCCAAGGGATTTTCCAGGCAAGAGTACTGGAGTGGGTTGCCATTGCCTTCTCCTCAAACCAACTAGGCTTTAAATAATCCCCGTAGCAAAATGACAGAGATCAAGGGCTCACATTCAAAAATTATGAACAGGCATGGAAACAAGGCACCATAAACAAGAAAGAGCAAAAAAGAAGAAATAGAGGAATCTTCAGAAGGACTTCGACATTGTAAGCAGCAAAAGGTATAATTAATATAAGCAAAATTTGAAGAGTAAATCTTAGATTAGACTCAATCAGAGAATAAGTTAGTACACTGGAAGATAGTTCTAGATCAACTACTACAGTATACCCTAGAAGGACAGAAAATGAAAAGAAAATATTAAAGGCCAACTGACAGAGTGAGAAAGACCGACATACATTCAATCAGGGTTTAAAAGCAAAAATAAAGGAAGTAGGGGTGGAGGAATATTGGAAAAAGTGAGTCTGAGAACTTCCAGAACTGATGTGACCCATTCAATAAGTCCAACAAATCCAAACAGAGTAATTTTAAATGTATACCTACAGAAACCTTATAGTAAACGTCAAAGTTACATAAACAAAAAGATCTTTCAAGAAGTCAGAGAGAAAAGACATATTTTCTCCAGAAGAATTAAAATGAGCTATTTTTCAACAGCAAAAGTGTTATTAAGACTGAAAACGGTATTAATAACAATATTAATGCTATTACAGAAGAAAATGAATATCAACCTAGAATTTCCTCTTTTTAAGAAAAAGAGGGAAATTTGGCTTCCCTGCTGGTCCAGTGGTTGAGTCCACCTTACGATGCAAGGAACACAGGTTCAATCCTTGGTGCGGGAAGATCGCTCAAGCCACAGAGTAACGAAGCCCATGAGCCACAACTACCGGGTCTGCGCTCTAGAGCCTATGAGCTGCAAGTACTGAAGCCCACCCAGGGCCCATGCTCTGCTGCAAGAGAAACCGCCACGGTGAGAAGCCCATGTGTGGCAACTAGAGAGTAACTCATGATCACCACAACTAGAGAAAACCTGCACACAGCAACGAAGACCCAGTGCAGTCAAAGTAGTAACTATACTAAATAAAATTATTTTTTTAAAAAAGAAGAAAATGGAAACTTTTTTAAAACTGAGAATGATTAACATAACAGATCCTCAAAAAGGAATTCTTAAAAAACTAACTTTAAGAATAAATATCCTTTGGGGGTGCTCTTGGAAGACAGAGCGAAGGTCTGAAATACAAGAAACCTGATGAGTAGACAGGGTAGACAAGCCCTGCAGAAATCTAAACAAGCATAGTCTATACAAACTGATACAGTGTTTAATATGTGAAGTTCAAAGTGACTGAACAGCATCAGCTTGGGAACTGGGAGTGAAGAAATTGGTGCTAAATCATCGAGATTCTCTGATTTGGGATGGGGGGGAATGCATTACTTAACTTTGTGTTTTGTAAAGTTTTCCCATTAAATCATCAAGGGCAACCAAAGAAAGAACAAGTAATTTGCCAATGGAGGGGAAAAAATGAATGAAAAACATGCCCCACTTATGTGGTCGAGTCTCAGAAGCAATATTATACCAAATCAAGTTCAAACAGTAAAATTGGATTTATATAAAGTTTACAGAATGAGCAAAACTAAGCAATACACTTGTTTAGGGATTCATAAAATGTTGTAAAATTGTCCTTGAAAAAGGCAAGAAGAGATGAAAAAGATAACAAAATTATTCTTTAAAAGAGCAAAGAAATGATCGAGATTACAATTAGCTCTGGGAAAGGAATGTGGACAATGTATATGGCGATGTTTATTTCCTTCATTTGGGGTAATGCATGTATGCTCTTCTATTAGTTTTGACGCAAGTGTGAAATGCTCATAGGCATTATAGATACTGTTCTAAAATCTGAAGTGTGTTTATACTTAAATTAGCTTGCTGTTGCTGAGAAACACACCAAAATTCAGTGGGTTTTAAACAGGAATCATTTATAACTGCTCATGCATCTGTAGATTCTCTGGGGCTTGGCTGGTTTGACAAAGGATACAGAAATAGTCAGATGGCAAAAGTTATGAATAAAGAGAGAAGTGAAAACTTGAGGTCAATAATATATCATATCAAGCTCTTGGGGGATTAGTTCAATATATCAACACATTTCTTTTTTTATTATGGTAAAATACACATAACCCAAAATATACCATCTTACCCATTTTTAAGTGCATAGCTGTGTTATTAAATATATTTATATTATTGTGCAACATTACCACCATCCATCTCTAGGGCTCCTTTCATCTTGAAAAAATTGAAACTCTTTACCAATTAGGCAGTAATTCCTTCACTCTTTCATTCCTCCGTCGCTGGAGACCACCATTCCACTTTTCTGTTTTGATGAATTTTATGATTCCATATGTGGAATCACATGGCATTTTTTTCTTTTTGTAATTGGCGCATTTCACTTAGTGTAATGCCCTCAAGTTTCATCCATGCTGTAGCATGTTTCAGAGATCGCTTCCTTTTTAAGACTGAATAGTATTTCTTTGTGTGTATATGCCAAATTTTGTTTAGCCATTCATATGTCAATGGATGTTTGTGCTGCTTCCACCTTTCAGCTATTGTGAATAATGCCACTATGTACAATGGAGTACAAATATTTCTTCAAGTTTCTGCTTTCAAATCTTTGGGGTATATACCCAGAAGTGGATCAGATGGTAATTCTATTTTTAATTTTAGAGGAACCACTATTCCGTTTTTCATCGCAGCTGCAGCATTTTACATTCCTTCCAATAGTGCACAAGGATTCCAGCTTCTTTGCATACCCACCAACACAGTGTTTTCTGTGTTTATATATATATATATTTATATTTACCATTCTAATGAGTGTGAGGGGTTCTCTCTTTGTGATTTTAATTTTCATTTAGGCAATGATGAGTCATGAGGGTATTTTCAGGTACTTATTGGCCATTAATAGATCTTCTTTGCAAAAATGCCTCCAAGTTCTTTGCTCATTTAAAAAATTTTTTATTTTATTTTAATTGGAGGATAATTACTTCCCAATATCATGATGGCCTCTGCCATACATAAACATGAATCACCCATAAGCATACATATGTCCCCTCCTTCTTGAACCTCCCTCCCCATTCCACCCACAGGTGGTCGCAGAGTACAGCTTTGGATTCCCTGTGTTATCGAGTAAATTCCCACCGGCCATCCTTCTTACATACGGTAATGTATACATTTCAATGTATATGCTACTCTCTCAAATCATCCCACCCTCTCCTTCCTCCACTTTGTCCTTTATCTCTGCATCTCTTTTGCTGCCCTGTGAGTAGGATCATCAGCACCATCTTTCTAGTTTCCTTATATATGCATATTCCTTGTATAAGCATCGCAGGCAGACGCTTTAACCTCTGAGCTGCCAGGGAAGCCCTATATATGCATTAATATATGATATTTGTCCTTCTTTCTGAGTTACTTCACTCTGTATAATAGGCTCTAGGTTCATCCACCTCATTCTGACTCACATGTGTTCTTTTTTTTATAGCCGAGTGATATTCCATTGTGTAGATATGCCACAGCTTCTTTACGCATTCATCTGTCGATGAATATCTAAGTTACTTCCATTTCCTGGCTATCATAAGTAGTCCTTTGCTCATTTTTAAATCAGGTTATTTGTTTTGTTATTGTTGAGTTGTAGGAGTTCTTTATATATTCTGGATATTCATCTCTTATCATATAAATTATTTACAAATATTGTCTCCTATTTTGTGGGTTACGTTTTCCCTGCATTGATTGTGTCCCTTGAAGCACAGAAGTTTTAATTGTGTAGTAGTCAATTTATCTTTTCTTTTTTCTTTGCTGCCTGTGCTTTCGATGTCGTGTCAAAAAATTACTGCCAAATCCAATACCATGAAGATTTTTCACTATAGTTTTGTCTAAGAATTTGGTAAAATTAATGTCAAAAATAGATATATTGTATAGTCAGAGAACCCTTAAAGAATTTGGTAGTTTGAGCTCTTACACTGTATCTAATTTTTGTCTGTGATATAAGATAAGGGGCTTCCTTGGTGGTTCAGATGGTAAAGAATCTGCCTGCAATGCTGGAAACCCAGGTTCAATCCTAGGGTCTGAAAGATCCCCTGGAGAAGGGAATGGCTACTTACCCCAGAATTCTTGTCTGGGGAATTCCACAGACAGAGGAGACTGGTGTATAATACATGAGGTTGCAAAGAGTTGGACACAACTGACAACTAACACTTTCACTTCACTTTCATAAAGTAAAGGTCTAACTTCATTCTTTGCATGTAGATACTCAGTTTCCCAATATTTGTTGAAAAGACTCTCCTTTCCCCATGATCTCGACATCTATGTCAACAATAATTTGACCACGTGTATAAAGGTTTATTTCTGGGCTCTCTATTTCATCCCATTTGTCTATAGGTCTGTAAGCCAGGACCATAGTTCTGCTTACTGTAGCTTTGCAGTAAGTTTTGAAATCAGGAAGTGTGAGGCCTCCAAGCCTACTCTTCTTTTTTAAGATTGCGTCAGCTCCTTGGGGATTCACCAAACTCTCTCTTGAAATTTCATTTAAACTTCAGGATAGATTTTTCTATTTCTTAAAAAAGCATCATTGGGGTTCTGATAGGGATTACACTGAGTAGGTAAATCAATTTGGGTACCACTGACATCTTAACAGTCTTTAATCTTCTGATTCATGAATATGGATTGTGTTTCTATTTACTGACATCTTTAATTTCTTTCAGCAATGTTTTGTAGTTTTCAGTATGTAAATAGTTTTCCTCAAGTTTATAGCTAAGTATTTTATTCTTTTCTTTTCATTTTGTTTGTTTTAATTTTTTTGATGTGGACCATTTTTAAAGTCTTTATTGAATTTTCTACAATATTGCTTCCATTTTATGTTTTTGGTTTTTTTGAGCCACGAGGCATGAGGGATCTTAGCTCCTCAACCAGGGATCAAACTCGTGTCCCCTACACTGGAAGGAGAGGTCTTAACCACTAGAATGCTAGGGAATTCCCATCAGTTTGTTATTGTTAGTTGATAGATTAACTTCCTTTTTTAAGCATAGTGACTTCAACATATGCTAAGGTAAGTAAATCATTCATTTATCAAAAATGAGTACAAAAAGATTAATACCAAAAATAGATATATTGTATAGTCATAGAACCCCTAAATAAAATTAACCAATAATTGAGTATCATCTCACAAAGAAAATTCAGGCCCCAAAGGTTTACAAGCAAGTTTTACAAATTATTCAAGGATTCAAACATTTGAATATACTAATTCTTTAAGAGAATATAAAATCAGGAAAAGTCCCCAAGGAATCCAATGAGATTATTATAACCTCCTCATCATCCAATCAGAGTATGAGAAAGAAAATATTAATACTGAGCACAGTCACAGAAATTTTATACAAAATATGTACAAAATGAATCCAAGAACCTACTTTAAAAAAAAAAAATCATCACTGAATTTATGCCAGGAATGCAACCAGATGGCTTAACATAGAAAGTCACATATTTTATCATTAAATACATTAAAGGAGAAAATTTTATGTCTATCTCATAGAAGGGATAGTAAAAGCATATGATAAAATTCACCAACAATTCATTCTAAAAAACTCATTATATTTGTCAAGATCCAAGCACACTCTAATGGGATAATTTGAAAAGCATTTAATGATTTACAACAGCAAAGGCATAAAATGAAGGGAAAACAGTTGAGATAGTACATGTGTCTTAGATTGAGTTCCCTTAACAGCAAGACCTAAAACTGAATTCAGATGCAAGTATTGAGAGTGTTTGGGGGGGTGGGGAGAAGAGAAGTGAGGAAAGCAGGATGTGGCAGGAAAAGAAACTAGCAAGAATGTGTTCTACCTGAAGTCTGCTGCTGCTGCTGCTGCTGCTAAGTCGCTTCAGTCGTGTGCAACCCCATAGACGGCAGCCCACCAGGCTCCGCCATCCCTGGGATTCTCCAGGCAAGAACACTGGAGTGGGTTGCCATTTCCTTCTCCAATGCAGGAAAATGAAAAGTGAAAGTGAAGTCGTTCAGTCGTGTCTGACTCTTCGCAACCCCATGGACTGCAGCCTACCAGGCTCCTCTGTCCATGGGATTTTCCAGGCAAGAGTACTAGAGTGGGGTGCCGTGAAGGCTACCTGGAGTCTAATCCCATAGGAAGTTCTGGAGCATCTGTTGTACCAGAGTTGGTCCTGCCTTTAGGAAGCCTAGGGTGTCAGCGTTAATTTTACTAGGCGTGTTAATTCTCATCGTACATCCAGGAATTCAGGAAATTGCCACTGGGTGAGTCTGTGCCTTAGTAGACCCACTATGAGATGGACCTGCTGAGACTGCATTTACCACCTAATCTCCACCTGCCCCTACTCAGGAGGGCAGGCATCAGGTCAGCTTGACCCTGCATCCGATAGTCCTCAAAAGGTGTGGCTCCACAACTTTCTTCAGTATATGGTACCCAAGTAAACCTTTGGGAGAAAGACCAAGAAAATCACCACTTTCCACAACTGCCATGATGTTTGGGGGTCCTTTATGGCAAGCCAGCCTCTCTTTCAATCTATGAGTTTTAGATCTAAAAGCTATTCAGAAAAAGAGCAAGGTCCCTACCTTGCCAATGTGGTGACTGACCTCAGCCTTCTGCTCACCTGTTTTTGAGGTTCTTTGATTTTAAACATTGACTAAGACCCTCCAAGTCTGCCCAGCTCTCTTGTCTGAGGATCAATACATTCTAGTAAACATCTCTAGGTACCTCCATAGGTAGGAGCTATTCAAACTCTGTGGCCCACTCTGGTCATTACAGCCACCTGGTTTCTGAGATGGTGTTCAATGCTTCCACCTGGCATCACCTTGACTACTAGCGATCCCAATTCTGGAACAATGTCTGTGTCCATTATCCCTGATGTACAGAAGGCAACCTTTACTGAGCTCCCAGAAATGTCAGTGCTTCCGTAGCCAGCACATCTCTTATCATCTTAGTAAATAGATGTCCTTTGAAGTTGAAAGTGAAGTTGCTCAGTCATGTCCGACTCTTAGTAACCCCGTGGATTGTAGCCCACCAGGCTCCTCCGTCCATGGGATTCTCCAGGCAAGAGTACTGGAGTGGGTTGCCATTTCCTCCTCCAGGGGATCTTCCCGACCCAGGGATCGAACCCAGGTCTCCCGCAATGCAGGCAGACGCTTTAACCTCTGAGCCACCGGGGAATGTTAGCAGGGTCAGCCGGTGAGTTCTCCAACTTAAACAGCAAATCATTGCAATAGGCCCACCTCTCAGGGCCTTTTGATCCCTTCCTCCACAGTTGCCATGGCAGTTTCAGCATCTCTGCTTCATTGAGCATGACCCATCACTTTCTCTGAGCAAAGCAAGTCAGCCAACTCCTCGTTCTTGGGCTCTTGTCAGGTTGAAAGTGAAAGTGAAGTCGCTCAATCGTGTCCAACTCTTTTCGACCCCGTGGACTGTAGCCTACCAGGCTCCTCCCTCCATGGGATTCTCTAGGCAAGAGTACTGGAGTGGGTTGCCATTTTCCTTCTCCACTTGTCAGGTTGGGCCCTCCTAATTAACAGGAGTCTCTCCATATTGACAAATACCCTCTTTATCCAGACATACATGGATTCAGCTTGCTCCTGAACCACCAAGAGTTACTCTCAGATGTAGATTTCCTGTTCCTGCCAGGACTGAGTAGTCAGAGCCTGGAGTGATTTGAGGGTACAAATTCCTTCTCATGCCTTAGCATGTGCCAGCCTGGGATTTAACCTCAGATGAGTCCAGTGGTCTGGAGGGGAGGGAAGAGCAGATGCCACAGAAGGACAGGCATTAACCTGACCGCACCAGCCTCCACCTCATTTAAAGCTTCTGCATGGTCCTCAGGAAGGGAGCGAGTGCTATTTTTTATAAAGGAGAAAGAGCCCTTTTCTTAATGGGGGAAGGGGTGGGCCACTCCCAGACTGCAGAAGGCTAGGGGATTTTGCATATCAGTGGCTTATAAATACAAATACGCAGATCGCTCCAACCCAAGCTTTAAGGTTCTTCTTTCCTATCAGAGTCCTGACTTTGGCAGGAGACTTGCCAGGGCTAAGAATTCGACCTTCCATAAAGCTCTGCTAATCAACTAATCAGTCCCTGAGGCCGGAACTCAGCTCAAACTGCCCTCTAATTTAAGGAGAAACTAGAATTTGTTTAGGGGCTTCCTAGGTGGCACCAGTGGTAAAGAACTGGCCTGCCAATGCAGGAGACATAAGAGACGTGGGTTCAACCCCTGAGTTGGCAAGATTCCCTGGAGAAGGGAATGACAACCCACTCTAATATTCTTGTCTGGAGAATCCCATGGACAGAGGAGCCGGGCAGGCCACAGTCCATAGGGTGACAGTCAGACATGACCAAAACAACTTAACACGCACGCAGGATTTGTTTTACGCTGCTGAGGAAACCCTGTCTTTCACACTTTGCTTTGAATTGATGACTGATAACCCCAAGCCTAACATTTTCTTCCTTCAAAGCATCAATGCAAGCCCCTGATTCCATAGCTCTTCGATGACTAAGGTATAACTTTCAAACAGATAAGATACTATGTGAGCCAGTGCATCTATTTCCACTTACATTTCAACCCAGGGTAAGAGAGGTAAAAATCTGTGCAGCTGCACTGGTGCACACCAGGGATCAGAAATACTGCCTCTTCCACCAGGGACACTGCAGAGAAATGTGTATGAAATGGACGATTCATTAAAAAGGGCTACTCATTAGAAGGGGTAGTTATGTATTACGAGGAGGAAAACATGAGAAAATGGATTCCTACCGTATGCCATACCCAAAATGAATTACAGGTTAGATTATAAACCCAAATGTCAGAGGAAAAGCAGTGAGCTTTAAAAAATATTCTTACAACCTCAGAGTAGAGGAGGATTTTTAAGCTACATACACACACATGCAATTGAAGCCCCGAGAATCTCTTTCACATGTGCACCAAAGGACATGAAAGGAATGTTCCTGGTATTTTTGTTGAAAAAGCAAGAAAGTGAGAAAAAACCCAGTTGTTTCTTGATGGGAGAATGGATCAATCATGGTGTTTTCTTACAACGGAATATTATACATCACCAGATTCATAATGAAATCAATGACCTACAGCCACAAACACCAATATGAATGAATCCTCAACATTCTGAAAGCAAGTTGCTGCTGAATACAAACAGAGCAACGTTGTTTCTAATTGGCTCTAGTGGAAGGAAGGATGTGTGATCAGAGAGCAACCTCCAGGATGGGTAATAATCTCAACCTCATTAGAACATGTGTATTTGATTCTTTTCTACATATTTAACCGGTCATAATTTTTAATAAAAAAAAACTAAAATTTATTTGACTGTATCCTTTGCGTCAAGCTGTTTGCAATCTAGGGAGGGAAGTGAGACATATTTTTTAAAAAAGTAAACTGAGACAAAATGGTTAAGAAAACTGCATCTGGGGGTGGAGGGGGAAAGGAATAGAACTAATCATAACTGGGAAGATCAGGAAAGGTTGGTGACATTTGAGATGAGTCTTGTGAAGATTTTTAAGGAGATGAGAGAAAGAGAAGAAAGTTACCATCCAGGGCAGATTAGAAGAATTTGCAGAGGATGCTGGGAAATGAGGGCCATGCTTTGTGATCCCACCCCCTAGGGATTCCTACCATTCCGCACCTTTAGAACAATCTCCACTGTAACCGGGGGCTACTCATTTGCTCCAGTGAAATAGAAAGAGCTCAGCTAAAGAAAGCTTTGAGCTGTAGATTTGCCGTGCTCCCACTCTATGATCTGGGATGGCCCCTTCTCCTTCTGTGTAAAATGGAGATGCCACAGTTACCACATAGTTATTTAAGGTATGAAAAATGTGAGTCAATCGTGGAGAATGGTATGGAGCTTCCTCAAAAAAAAAAAAAAAAAAGAGCTACCATCTGATCTTGCAATCCCACTCCTGGGCATATATCCGGGAAACATGAAAAGCATAACTCAAAAAGATACATGCACCCCAGTGTTCATTGCAGCCACTGTTTACAATAGCCAGGACAGGGAAGCAGACTGGGTGCCCCTCAACAGATGAATGGATAAAGATGTGATGTATATATATATACCCTGGAAAACTACTCAAGCCTACAAAAGAATGAAATCATGCCATCTGCAACCACATGGATGGACCTGGAGATTATCATACTAAGTGAAGTAAGTCAGAAAGAGAAAGACAAACACCATGTGATATCACGTATGTGGAATCAAATACATGACACAAATGAATCTATATATTGTAGAAACATAAACAGACTCACAGACACAGAAAACAAACTTGTGGTTACCAAAGGGGAAAGAGGGGTGGCTGCTGCTGCTGCTAAGTCATTTCAGTCGTGTCTGACTCCGTGCGACCCAAGAGACAGCAGCCCACCAGGCTCCCCCGTCCCTGGGATTCTCCAGCCAAGAACACTGGAGTGGATTGCCATTTCCTTCTCCAATGCATGAAAGTGAAAAGTGAAAGTGAAGGGGGGGTGGAGGGAGGGATAAATCAGGAGACTGAGAGTATCATATGCACACTACCATGCATAAAACAGATAAATAACCAAGAACCTACTGTATAGCACAGGGAAAACTATACTCTATATTATGTAATAACCTATAAGGAAAAAGTATTTGAAAAGGAATATACATGTTCATATGTATATATGTGTATATGTATATATATGTTATACATGTTCAGTTATACACACACACATATGTATGTGTAATGGGATGACTGTGCTATACACTTGAAACAATACTGTGAATCAACTATACTTCAATTAAAAAATTATTTTCTAAATGTGGGCAAATATTGGCTCATCTCTTCTCAGGACACAGTTATGTCAATGGCTTGATTTTTATCTCTGGCTTGATTTGTATCTAAATTCTATGTAGAGTGGACATGGCTTCCTTGGGCTCAGAGAGAAGCAGACTCAAGACCAGACTGGCCATGATCACATGGAAAGCTTGAGTAAGGTGGTCCCACCCCAACCCCATCCTGAGGTTCAGGCTCCAGATTGAAAAGTGAGAGGAAAACTGACTTGGGGATCTTCTCAGTTGTCCTCCAGGGCAGCAGCTGCCTGCACACTAAGCAAAGAAAATTTCTGACCCTGCTTTTGGCCTCCATGAAAGAGGAGGTCCAGACCCATGCATGTCTGATCAATGGGTCAAGATCAAGGGCAGTGGCCTGTCCTGGTCTATGGCCCTGTGAAGTCAGAGGCCCAGTGACATAGCTGGTCCACCGTCAGGACAGTCTAAACAGCTGAGGTTACCATGAACTCCTTGTTCACCAGGCATTTTTCTCCTGTAAGTAAACAAGTCAGCTTATGGTTTCACCTTATTTTTTACCCTAAAATGAATGTCACCAAAAAGCTTCGTGTACTTTTAGGAAACGTCCCCTTTTAAGTTCCTAGCTTGGGTGACATCAGATAGAAGCTTCCAGATGGAGGATAGGCTTCTCTGGAGGAAAGTTTTGACCTTTAAAGAAGGTGTGAAATAGCCTCTCCTCATTTCAGCCAGGCGTTTGGGTTCCAACCTTGATAACCAATGCCCAGAACAGTTAGATGTGAAACTCTGATTTGCTGTATGAGTCAGCTGAAGCTGGCCTGGGACAGGGGAATACCCTGTCCACTAGACAAAACCTCACTGTGGCCCAGGGGCTGGGCTGAGTCAGCCCACAGCTACTCTTGAGAATCTCCAGCCTAATATTTTCTCCCACTTGGCTCAAGTACCTGAAGGGCTTTTTCTTTGTTTAAAAATGAAAAAAAAAAAAAAAGGTGCTAACATACCAAATGGTATTTCAGAAGCTGGTCTCCAAACTGTTAAATCCTGAATCCTTCGAAGGAAACTTCTTTGTTTGTTTGTTTTCACTTTGTATTATGAGATATGTCAAAATTATTTAGTATGAATCGCCAGGTACTGATCACTCAGCTTCAGCATCTCTGAATTCATGGACTATCTCACTTCCTTACTTCCCCCACCCCATCCCCCGGGTTATTTCAAAGTAAATCCCATATGTGATATCATCTCATCAGTAAATTCAATGGGGTTTTTTAAACTCTTGTTTCAGAAGTTAAACAAGCTATGACCAAGCAATTGGACTCTGTCAGCAGTAACAACCCATCTGTTACTACGCACCACTTACGGACAGCAACTTGTCCTAGGTAATGGGGTTGGTGAGTCACAGAGCCAGGGATAAACACAGGCTGTCCAGCTCAGCAGAAGATAAACGATTGAAACTTGGAGCCCTGGTCAAACTGCAAGTGACTCTCTAATAAGAAATACTAAATGGGGTAGGTTACTGCAGGCTTGCATAATAGGTTTAATCAGTAATTTTTCAAGCACCTGCTATGTTCAGAATAAACACTTCTCTATAAGGAGTGTTTTGCTATGTGCAAAGTCCTTTGAACGTCCTGGTAGTCCTCCTAGAGTTACCATTGTGTATGCTCTAGGAAGGAACAAGCAAAAGCTCTGAACAGCCAACCGAATCTCCCAGACATTCACTAGTAAGAGGCCAGTTCTTCCAATATACAGCTGAGATGTTGCTATCAGCAAACATGCCAAAAAAAGCAAAAAGCTTTAGACAAATATAAGTCTCCCTCTCTACCAAAAAAATGAGCAAGCACACAAAGAGTGAGCCATTTTTACTGAAGGAAAGTAAATAGAGTGTCAGCTCCTGAACTACAAATTACCTATGATAACTAAAAGGTTATCTCACGGATGCCTATCTCATGGATGACTTGACCTGCAATCTATGCTGTCCTGAGTCTGAAAAGATGAAATATGCCCCCAGAGAAGAGGAGATCTCTTATAGGAAATTCTGAATTACTATTAATAGAAGCCTCTGTATCCAGCTCAGTCACCCTCCCTGACCCCACACTAGGGCCATGTGGCCTAGCCCATCCCCCAGAAGGAAAGAGTATTTTTGAATGTCAGACACAACCCAGAGCCACACAGAGAAAGTCCATCAGAAGTTCAGCCTCAAAGTTGGGGGGGGGGGGTGGGAAATGCAATAGATAAAGGAATTTCAAGAAGTCATAGGGAAAAAAAAAAAAAAAAAACTACAAGCCCTGAAATCACATTTCCTGTAATCTCAGGGAAAACATTCACTGTCATCATTCGGTGAGTCGCGTCCACAATTCTGCTCGTATGCAGGGAAGGAGGGGAGGCTGGCATGTTTCCTGCCGTCTTCACTCCTTCTGGGAACTCTTACAAAACCACCCGTCCAGTCTTTTTTTTTTTTTCCTTTTTTATGGCAGTAGAGTTGATTTACAGTGTTGTGTTAATTTCAGCTGTACAACAAAGTGATTCAGTTATACATATATATCCTTTTACATATTCTTTTTCATTATGGTTTATCACAGGATATTGAAATAGTTCCCTGTGCTATACTGCAGGACCTTATTGTCCACCCATTCTCTATATAAGAGTTTGCATCAGCTAACCTCAAACTTCCGGCCCAGTCCTCTGCATCTTATGTCTTGAAACCTCTCAACCAAAATATTTATCACTCATTTAATAAAGCACTCTTCCTATACACTAAATAATAAGGCATGTATTAATTATTTCAGTGTACCAAAAGGAAAAAGTGCTTACTTGACTTATTAAGGCACACTTCCTTGAAATACTTTTCCATGAAGTATTTAAAATCTACTTCTAAACAATCAAACATCCATGACAAGCACATTTTCAAGCAATTTAGTCTGTTTAGTTCTAGTGAATGATGTCTTTTATCACAGATTTAACCAGAGACCTTTAAGAAGCCATGCTTGGACTTTCATGATGGTCCAGTCATTAAGACTCCGTGCTGCCAATGCAGGGGGTGAGGGTTCGATCCCTGGTCTGGGAATTAAGATCCTATATGTCACGTGACACAGGCAAAAGGAAAAAAAGAAGAAGCAGCCATGGTTATTTTTAAACACAAGAGCTAAATATTCAGTCAACTTTCTGAGTATCTTTTTAATACTTCTTCGACTTCGCTTTTCTCAGATAGAAGCCACTGCTTACTTGGAGAAACTTTTTAAACTATAGTAAAATCACCAATTCTGAGGCAGCAGATCCCAATTCCAAGTAAAATGACCAATTCCAACGAGGCAGTTTCTCCTCTGCGAAGGGGCTAAGGTGCGTGTCTTCTATCCCAGGGGCCCAAGAGGAAATGGTGTGGGCGGAGAAGGCATTACGGGAAAGACTTTAAATGCTAAAGACCCTTGTTAATGAGAGCCACAACATTGTTTGCGTCACTGATCTTGGCCTCCAGTCTTCAGAGGGTCTTTCCCCACTGATTTCCTTAAAATGGAAGGTCAAAGCCATCCCAACCTCAACCCCTTTGCCCTCAAAAAACTAACAACCTAGATTCAGTTCTGTGGTTGTTGTGCTAAAGAATCTAACCAGACGCTTTTTTCTCACAGGAGCTTTGTAAACACTCACTTACCACCCTCCTCCGATGCTCCCGAGCTGTGAACCAGGTTGGGATCTTGTCTGGTGGGTTTCTTACGGGCCAATAAGCAGTTAATGTGGGTTTGGAGTTTAGATTCTATCCTGAAGTTTAGACGATGCTGACCATGAATTTATTTTTTTTTTAAATACATCCTTCAGCAACAGTCTAGCTCGTGTCTGTTTGGAAGAGCAGAGCTCTACTGACTAAACGAAACCATTTATTCCAGATGTGTCTCTGCTCTGAAGGAACCAGAATCAATTTTCCAACCACATCTCCTTAAATTCCCAAACAAGGATATGAAGAAGTGATTCGGTGAGGGGACACCGTCTGGGATATTGATCACTAACTGTAAGCTAGATCGAGCCATATTCCCAACATTTTGTATGCATTACCTCATTGAACCCTCATAACTCTTTGAGGCAGCAAAATTATAATCCCATTGTACAGATAAATAAAACCAATACATGGAGAAGTTAAGTAACTTCCCAAGTCACAGAGAGATTCAAGAGTGTCCAGCCGAGACTCAAATTGATCTCGGGTGGCCTTGGCCTGCAGCAACTTGAAGCAAGCAGAGGTTTTGTTCTTGGCCAGAGATTGAGGTCAGGTCATGACAGTGAGAGTGCTGAATCCTAGCCCCTAGACCAGAGGTCAGCAACAAGGCCCTGGCCCTTCAGCTTTGCAGAAAAGAATTCCCACAAGACGGTAAGTAGTGAAACAAGTAAAGTATTTATTAGGAGGAAAAGAATACAGTACCTGTTGGTAGACACATGGGCAGACTCAGAGGGAGAGTCACACACTCATGGGCATTTGAATCACTTTTAAGAGGCATTTCTTCCAAAGTTCCTTGACCAATGATTTTGATTTGCCTGTTTCAGAGTCCGTATTTGGTATAACTCAGGATCCTCATATAGCTACGTGTTCATCTCTCAGCCAAGATGGATTCAGGCGAAGAGGCCTATGGGTAGGTTGACATCACTCCCCTTTTGACCTCCAAGGATACTTTCTGTGCACGTGCACTCGGCTAGGTCTCCTGACTTCAAGAATGAGGAAAATGTGGTCTCTCCTATCTGGGCAGGGCCCATCCTCCTCTTTAGATTGTCCTGTTGTTCTCATCTTGGAGTATCAGTGTGGAAGGAATGAATCTCCACCTGCTTTCCCTTGAGGGGGGCCCACTTACATCCAGGAGGTTACCTGCTCTTTTTCTTCAGTTAGTGTTATCCAGTACTTTCTCCATGCTGGGGCCATGATGCGCTCTTGACCTGCGTTATCTAACAGTAGCCCTATGAGATAACACCATAAGTATCCCCATTTTCCATAGGAGATTCTGAGGAATCTCAGTTAAAAACCATACCCACCACTGTCAGTCAGCTTCATGCACCCAACCATTAAGTACGAGTGAACAGCCAAGATCAGCTGACATCAGAAGAAGCCTTGTAGTAGGGAAAACAGAAGTCAAAGCAAACTAAGCAATAATAAAAATGTTAAAAAAGTAAGAAAAGAAAGCTTAAAAAAAAAACTTTGTGAATTTCTTCAGAACAAAATAAGATATTCTATCCATAAAATAAGAACAATGTTTTAAAAGAAGTTTCACTGAGACAAATGTTGTGTTTAAACTTAATACATAACAGGAGAAAAAATTTTAATTTCTGAAAGGTTTTGAAGTTAAAATTGAGAAAATGTCCCAGAAATTAAAAAGGAAAAACAGGAGGAAAAAATCATAAGAAATTTATAGGTGCTGACTAAGAGTTGAGGAAAAAAGCTGAGAAAATAAATGAGAATATAACACTAAGGAAATTATGCATATAAATGTCCCCAAGTCTCAAAATGAGTTTCCAAATTAAGAACCCCAGGATGCCTGAAAAGTGTGCTGAGACACATTACCACAGTGTTTCAGAACACTGGAGTTAAGGGTCAAGAACTGGAATGACTTTAAAGTTGTTAAGAGCAGTGCTAGAAGGTAGGAGAAAACAGAACAAAATGCCTGCAGAGTTTTGAAGGGAAGTTATTTCTTATCTCGATACCTATGTACAGCTGTTTATTAAGTATGAGAGTTCTTCTGGAGGGAGAAATTTCCTCTGTCCTTCTACGTTCTTCTGTCTGGTCTAAGAATTAAATTCACGTGAGACAGATAAGCAAAATCAAACAAAAGTTTAATAACATGCATACACAGGAGAGGGGCCTCCCTGGTGGCTCAGTGGTAAAGAATCTGCCCGCCAATGCAGCAGGCCCAGGTTCAATCCCTGGGTTGGAAGATCCCCTGGAGAAGGAAATGGCAAACCACTCTAGTATTCTTGCCTGTGAAATCCTATGAACAGAGAAGCCTGTTCATGGGGTCACAAAAGAGTCAGACATGACTTAACTATTAAACAACAACAACATACATAGGAGAGACTCAGGAAAACTGAGTAATTCACCAAAATGGCCAAAGCTCTCATCTTAAATAGCCTCTTCAGCTGAAACCAAAAGAGGATGTTGGGGTAATGGTTTGGGACTTTAAAGGGGAGGGAGCAACTGACATGAGGATGAGAAAACAAATATTTGGCAGACAAATGTTTGCTGGGTCAGCAGAGACAACGGGACACAGAGTGGACTCCGATTTCTGGGCCCTACCAAGTTTTCCCCCACGACACCTGGCCTGTAATCTTTGCAAACATCTCGGGTAATAGATCTATTCTGGAAAATGGCCCTTTATCTAAATTCTTTAGGCAGGTAAGGGGGAAAGGGAAAAGTGACTTTCTGTGTCTTTGGGGCCTCGATTGCTTTCAGCTCAAAATAATTTGCATGCCAAGGAGACATTTTGGGGTGGCAAATTTTCCTTCCCTGTAGAATAAAGACATTTTCAGAGATGCAAGTTTTCAAAAACTGCTTCTTGTTCACTCCTCCTCAGGAAGCTACAGAGAAAGAACTCAGATGAAGAAGCAAACAGCTAAGAAATAAGATGGAAACCATGTGATGGTGAAGATTCTCAAGGTCTCAGCCTCATTTGGTGGCCCTTTGGAGCAGAAAACCAGGAGCCATTCCAGCCTGTTCAGCCCTTCCTTCAGGCAATAACTTGCAGAAGGGACGCAGTCAGTGATGGCTTCCAGCTGACAGCTCCCAGACAATGCCTCAGCATGGCAGTGTTAGGGGACCATTGAGCCAAACAGCCTGCCTTGGCCAGACATGATGATAACCACTTGTATGAGTTGTCTCACAGCAGGAGGGTGCTGCTGCTGAAAACTAACTGGGAGAATTTGGGAGGGGCCAAAAGGAGGGAGGAGCCACCAGCCCATAATATGTCCTACCAATCTCCCAGAATCCTTCACATGAGAATCCTTCTTGGCTGGGAGATGCCAGTGCCACCAAGAAGAACCCTGAGTCAGACCGAGTTGGGCCAAACAAGATGATTGGCCAGAGACAACCCAGAAACGAACCCCATCACCATAAACCCTGAGACTGTGAGCCACGTGGCAGAGCAGCCCTACTGGTTTCCCTTAACCTGCTGCTCTCCGCCTGGGTGCCCCTTCACAACAAAATCTTTGTTTTGTCAGCTCATGTGTCTCCTCGATGAATTCACTTCCAAGTGTTAGACAAGAGCCCACTGTCAGGCCCTGGAAGCTGTCCCCCTTCCTGCACCTGCAGGCTTCCTACAGCCAGTCTCTTCTGCCTGACACAGCATTCTTCTAAGGAGACTCCGGCTGCCACCCTGAAGTTTCCAGGAGCCACAGTGCAGTCTGAGACTCTTCCTACCACACCTTCCTTCCTTCCTCCTCTCCCTTCCCAGGTGTCAGACCTGCATCCCTGTCTGAAGGCTCTCTGCCCCTTTATGTTCCCCCAACCCAGGCATTTGTCCTAATAAATCTCTTTGTCCTTCAAATACCATCTTGGTGTCTGCTTGCTGGAGAACCCAAATTGGCACAAATCCAAAACAAATTTAGGTCAGAAGTTTCCTGGAAAAGCTTTTTCAAGAAGAAAAAATATTAGAATAAAGATGGCTTGCACCATCTTCCTTATCAGGACCTCCTGCTGTGAGACAACTCATATTGATTTTATTGAGCAATATTAACACAAGTGGAAGTGAGAGGTGGATAATTAGTAATAAATACATAGGCAGTTAGCCTCCTGCCTGCCCTCTATAAAGGCAATAGTTAACCCTAGTGAGGAAAAACCTAGTTTACTATGCTGACCAAAAAATGCACAACAATAGAAGTTGAGAACTATGTTTTATTCAGCAGACATACTGAGGACTTAAGCCCAGAAGGCAGCCTCTCAGGTATCTTTGAGGGACTGCTCTGAAGATTTCAGGGAGGAGCCAGGACCTATAAGGGAGATTGTAAGAAAAACCAGTTAGTCAGAATATCCAAAGATGACTGTTAGTTAAGGAAAACCAGATATCTTAAGTTAATGAATTTAACACTTTCCATGTATGGGAAAATACAAGAGTCTGGTCTCACTGAATTCATTCTTTTGACCCGAACCTTAGCTGTCTAGGGCCAGTTTCCTACTTTCTCCATCCTGAATGCCCTCAGGGTGCACACAGTCTGGCAGCTACCTTGGCTGCTGGCTTGATGGCAGCAACATCCTTTTTCACTGATACAGCAGGCAACATTGTTCATCCACAACCATTTGGCTCAGCTCTAAATAGTATCATAATAATAATGCAAACACCACACAGTGTAACCTAACTGAAATTATAACTCATGCTGGAAGAACAGGGATCAGACAGTGTCCAAGGATATTACAAAGGTTCGTTCGGGAAGAGAATTAAATCCTCATCTTTCATATGGAGAAATCAATAGATGACACCTAAGCAGGAAACTGAAGTATTTAATATGTTATTTAGTAAGTAAATATGTTAGAGGAGAGTGAAAAAGTTGATCTAAAACCCAACATTCGGAAAAGTAAGATCATGGCATCTGGTCCCATCACTTTATGGCAAATAGATGAGGAAACAGTGGAAACAGTGACAGACTTTATTTTGGGGGGCTCCAAAATCACTGCAGATGGTGACTGCAGCCATGAGATTAAAAGACACTTCGTCCTTGGAAGAAAAGTTATGACCAACTTAGACAGCATATTAAAAAGCAGAGACATTACTTTGCCAGAAAAGGTCCATCTAGTCAAGGCTATGGTTTTTCCAGTAGTCATGTATGGATGTGAGAGTTGGGGGGAGAAGGGGATGACACAGGATGAGATGGTTGGATGGCTTAGCGACTCCATGGCCATGAGTTTGAGTAAACTCCAGGTGATGGACAGGGAGGCCTGGCGTGCTGCAGTCAATGGGGTCACAAAGAGTCGGACACGACTGAGCAACTGAACTGAACTGAACTGATGTTATTTAGTGATGAAGTGAATGTTACCAAAATAATCAATTAAAACTGCTGAAAGTAGATGCCCTTGAGGGGAGCGGAAAATGGAGTGGGGAGTTCAGGGAACTGGGATTTGGGAGTTAAAAACCATGAAAACAATTCAGCCCTTAAACCATGCACAGCTATAATTTTATTTAAAAATACATTGCCAAGGGACTTCCCTGGGGGTCCAGTGGTTAAGAATCTGCCTTGCAATGCAGAGGACATGGGTTCAATCCCTGATCCAGGAACAAAGACCCCACATGCCAAGGGGCAACTACCCTGTACACAACACCAAAGACAGTCTGTGAGCCACAGTGAAATACCTCACACGATACAACTAAGACCCAATGTAGCCGAATAAACAAACATGTAACAAATAATTAATTTTAAAAATATATTACCAAACAAAAATATACAATAAAAAGAACCAAGTGAAAAGAAAGGGACTTCCCAGGCCATGCTCATGGTAAAGAACCCACCTGGCAACGCAGGAGATGCAAGGGACACAGGTTTGATCCCTGGGTCAGGAAGATCCCCTGGAGGAGGGCATAGCAACCCACTCCAGTGTTCTTGCCTGGAGAAACCCGTGGACAGAGGAGCCTGGGAGGCTGCAGTCCATGGGTTCACAAAGAGTCAGACATGACTGAAGCAACTTAACACACACACAAGTAAAAAGAAACAGGAAGGACCCTAGGCGACATTGGAGGAGAGAAGAGTTAGGTAGATGTGAGGTGGCAGTGAACCCAGTGAGCTGGACTGAGCATCTCATGCACGTCTGACACGGGGTTGGGCAAGGTGAGTGTGGTTGGAGTGTGGCGAGCAGGAAGGACAAGGATGCAGAGGAGGCAGGCAGAGAAGTGGGGACACAGATGACCTTGTCAACCACATCATCTCAGGACATTTTCTTAGGAGCCACGGGAAGACTGAATTGTTCCCTGTGCAAAGATGTCTCAGATGAACGCCTATGATTCATGTCTAGGATGCTGAGAACTTGGAGGGAGACAGGGAAAAGGAGGGAGTAGAAAACGGGTGTCCTGGATGTTGGCCGGCATCTTGGAGGATGGCTGTGCATCTTGGATAAAGCACATACCTAAGTGCAGGATGGGAACAAAAGATGTGAATGTGTCCCGTTTTTGTGATGATGGTTATGTTGTCTGAAAGTTTTCTGGGTCAAGATGTCAAGTAAGCAGTTAGATTCAAAGACTTAATAAAAAAAAATCTGGCAAATTTGAGTCATTAACACACAGACACGTGGTAATTCAAATCCTAGGGAATAAATGAGGTGTGTTGGGAAGAGAGAACCAACCTTGGTCAGAGCCCTATGGAACCCCACAAGGGCTGAGTATGGAGCAACCAAGGAAACAAGGGAGGGTACAGTCAGAGAGTAGAGTGTGTGTGTGTGTGTGTGTGTGTGTGTGTGGACATCTCTCACTAGAAAATTCACTTTGATACATCATTCAGATATTCAAATGGAACTGTCTCATGATGACTGAAATTTGGCCACATAGAGGGGCTGCAGGCTGACCCCAGAGCTACTAAAGTTAGTGCTGCTGTGCTGTGCTCAGTCATGTCCGACTCTTTGAGACCCCATGGACTGTAGCCCACCAGGCTCTTCCATCCATGGGATTTAGTAGAGGCAGAGGGAAAAGAGGATGCAAAGTCCCCAGCAGCTTTGTGCCAAAGAAGCCTGATGCTGCTGCCAAAGGCTGAGACACAGAAAACGACTCAAAGGAAGCAGAATAGTAAAAGAGAACAACAGGAAAAAAAATGCTATCATGGGACTTCCATGGTGGTCTAGAGTTTGGGACTTCACCTTTTAATGCAAGGGGAGTGGGTTCAATCCTTGGTTAGGGAGCTAGGATCCCACATGCCTCAGGGCCAGAAAATCAGAACATAAACAACAGAAGCAGCATTGCAACAAATTCCATAAAGACTTTAAAAGATGAGACTTCCCTGGTGGCCCAGTGGTCAAGAATCCGCCTGCCAATGCAGGGGACAGGGGGTTCAGTCCCTGGTCCAGGAAGATTCCACATGCCACGAAGCAACTGAGCCTGTCCGCCACAACTACTAGAGCCCACAGGCCCAGAGCGCGAGCTCTGCTGCAAGAGCAGCCACCACAGTGCGATGTCTGTGTTCTGCAACAAGAGTAGCCCCCGCTCTCTGCAGCTAGAAAAAGCCCGTGTGCAGCAACAAAGACCCAGCACAGTCAAAAATAAAAAAATTTTTTTTAATTTAAAAAAAACTTTAAAGAATGGTCCACATCAAACAACAAACAAAAAAAACGTTAAAAAAAATGCTATTGTGACAAACTGGAAATTAGCTAAACTTTCAGGAGTTTTGAGACTTGTCTTAATAGGTGAAAAACAATTGCAACCAAAGGTTTATAAGAAACCGTTTGATGTATAAACACTAGATTGAGTGATTTCTTTGGTTTTTCGTCATTCATTTGGGCAGATTGATGCAAATACCCAAACGGCTTAACCCTAGCCACTGACGTGTGTGATTTCTGGATGGTTTCTCCTCACAGTGGGTTGCCCCAAGCAGGTATTGTCAGAACCTCCAGCTGTGCCAGGCCTGCTTATCACACCCTGTGACTGAGGTCTTTCCAAGTGCTAAAACCACTTCCTAAGTACGAGAAACAAGATGTTTTTCTACTCAGGTAAAATACAAAATATAAACACAGGCTGTCTTGAAAGGGTACCTGAATAAAATTATGCCAAACTGGAACATTTACTTTAAAAGTCTGAAGATAATAACCCCTTTGTTGAAATGGTCTTATCAGTTGCTATGTTTGCTTGGCATGCTGTCTTCATAAAGCAACATCAAAAACCTGATGGGAAGGGGTTATCATTCTTTTACTTCAGCAAAAAATAAATAAATGAAGATTCTGGTCTTTGTGTCCCAGTATACACTGGGTATTGTCTGCATCTATTTTGAATTGTGTCTTGATTGCTGTGGGTGTTAAATAAATAGTAAATGCCTTAGGAGAAGAATAGTTAATGCTGCTGCTGCTGCTGCTGCTAAGTTGCTTCAGTTGTGTCCGACTCTGTGCGACCCCATAGACGGCACCCCACCAGGCTCCGCCATCCCTGGAATTCTCCAGGCAAGAATACTGGAGTGGGTTGCCATTTCCTTCTCTAATACAGAAAACTGAAAAGTGAAAGTGAAGTAGCTCAGCTGTGTCTGGCTCTTAGTGACCCCATGGACTGCAGTCTACCAGGC